>NC_056727.1:578422030-578607030 GCF_019279795.1 Protopterus annectens | reverse complement strand
GTCACCCAGTACTTCAGGGTAGTGTGCTACATGGTAGAAGTGTTGCATATTGCTGGCCCACACCTCAGGGGTAAGGGGAAGTGATATGTGCTCACTGGCATGTAGAAGCATATCATCTAGGAATTGATGGAGTATCCTGGATGCAGATGCTTATGGTATGCCTCTCATGTCCCCAGTGGGTCATTGAAAAGTACCTGTAGCTAGTATCCCAATGGCTGCACTCCACTGAGATGGATTCCCCTCTGTTAGCACTGGCTTTGAGTTATGGGTGGCAGAGCTCAGTGAATTCTTGTAGTATGTCCCTGTCCACCCTGTAGTGCTCTACAATCTCCACCTCATGTAGCTCCTGGAAGGTTACCTTGGTACTGAACACTCTTCTCCTTTTTGGCCTAGGCTTATTGTCTGCAGGACCAGCAATACTGACTTCAGCATCTAGCACATACAGATAGAGTAGACCTGCAGCAGCCCCTAGTATTATCCCAGTTAAAATTCCCAAGTCTCTATTCCAATGGACCAGAGTATTGAGGGAAAATCAAAATGTAAGGTATATGCATGTTTTATACAGTTCTGCTTTACGTCCACCATGTGGGATTGGCTAATTATGATGCAGTTCTCCTCCCCAGGATATAATTAGCATTATTTAATGGCCCTACTTTAGTGCGTGACAAGCTTATACAAAAGTCAAATATATTTATTGAAGATGCCTGGTTTTAATTGATTGCTACCCTCATCATCACTATCACGTGGGTAGTCTGTCCACACAAACTAAGCTATGTGGTAAGCCACACAAACACATGTGCTGGGAACAAGAAGTCCTAAAAATAATGGGTCATACCCTCTGTTGTCATCCACGTCCTCTGGTAATATCAACATCATCTAGGAGCTTACACAAAGTGGATATGCGGACACAGTTGCTCCTTATAGCAATTTAGGAAATCCACCTCATTTGCATACATATTCATAATGATAGCCTAAAAACTACATGGTTCATATCCATGTGAGCTTGGTAACAGCACGTATGCGCCATTGTATGGACCTGATGCAATGTCCTATAGTATATTTGTGAAAACCATATTAAAAATGTTATTTATTTATTTTTTTTTAATTTCTGGTAAACATGTTTGTGCACTGTGCAAACATGCCGAAATTATTAAAAAAAATATTATTATTTTTACATATTCCCTTCTTTTTTTCAGACATCTACAATGTACCTTTTGCACATATATGTATGTGATCTAACATTTTCTGGGGAGTTATGTCCATATTTGTGACTTGTTACATCCCCCTTCTGTCTGTGTAGACTCCTGTATGTGGAAAAATTATGCGTATACTACAGATACTGACATGGAATCTACACAGATGTTTTTCTACTTGTTTGCTTGCTCCACCTGAGTCATTTACATATGATTCAACTACTTATTAGGTAATTTGTATTCCATGGGACTTCCCTGTTTGCACGTACTTGAGCTCCACTAAGCAACACTTACTGAAACTAAAGTCGTTTGTGCTTGTGTACACATCTTACCGCAATGCGTACACAAAAAAAAATTGTGTATGCTTTACTGAACCCCCCCCAAGGAAACTACAAGCAAATGCATCAAAAGAGATGGACTGTGCTGTTGTCATTATGCTCAGGAGTATGCACATGTGCAGTGCATCCTAATCTGGTCCACAGAGTACCCCAGATAGTGATTATATGTTGACATACTATTAAGTCACATTATAAAATGTTATTTAGGGCCAAATTCCAAAAGATTGGCACAACTATGTGGACTGCATTGAGTATGATGCAACAGACCCACAAAGCAATGTAATATATAAATATGATTCAGTGCAGAAATAGAATATGAGCAAAATCTTTCTGCCAAGCATCAATTGAGAAAGAAGAAATTCTGATAAGTAGGAACAACTAAAAAGGCTGCAACAAATATAGTATGTCAAAAGTGAAAAGAAATAGCAGTTCACTTTGTAAATAGCATAGTTATGTAAAATTGCACACATATATGTTGCAGATGGTAAACAAATATTTGTGCATGCTTTATATAATGGAAGAGAATTCAAGAAATAAAATCTGCATTGTCAGTTAAACAATTGAAAAGTCATAGCGTATAAATTAAGAACATACCTGCAATACATTCATATGCAGACATATGGATATGAGCAATATTAGAAGGATGCTGATTTTGCCAGATAGCTAAGGTCATAAAAAAAATATGTCATGCCACACCACCAGGATTGCTGTATCAAATAATTAATATGAGGAGTGGGGCATATGGGTAGAACATTTGCAATGCACACTCTCCAAGAAGTGGGGGAGATAGGACAGTAGAGGATGGTAAAGAGGGGTGACACACATGGAAGAAGGGAAAGGAAGGGAGGTCAGATGGAGGGTCAGATGATCATGATTTTTTTTTGTTTGGTGGGAGTAGATTCCACTTTTATCCTGTAAAAGAAGGACTTGTTAGTTGTTGCAAATAGTCAAATGATAGAGGAGACCAGGGTCAGGAAGAAAGATATGACCTAGAGGACACTGCCAAACAAAGTACATTGTGGTACAATATCATAAAGGGTTAGGATATGATACGAAGACAGCAAACATGCCTGCAGCACATTAGGGGGCATATTATGGCATAAAAAAACAGTAACGAAGGAGGGCGACAACCTACACAAGCTCATCATGCTAAAAAAGGCAAGCCGTACATGTTTACCATTACTGATATGTTACACTGAGTTATACCAGTACAGTATCAGTATGTACAATGCTATTTATTACAGTTTTGTGCACCACATACATATGGTGATGAGGGCCTACTGTGGTCACAGCATGGTACCTGTGCAGCAATAATGTGATGTGTCACATCTGAAATCATGAAGACAAGACTATGTACATACAGGCCAGATAAGGTTACTTTTACATATGTATGCAATATACATGGGTAATGTACATCTTTGTCATTGTACTGCCAAGTATTGTGCAAAAAATGTATTAGCTATCAGTGGAGACCTAAACTGCTACTACTGCAAAGTACCTCTGCAGTTTGCTGTGCAACTGTAATTAATATGTGCAGTCAGATGTCACGCATGAATGGACACATACTATGTCTACATGTTTGCATGCAAACAATAATGTAGATGTTAGAATGTGGCTGTACAAAACATCTAATGTACAGTGGCCATTGTGAAGCATGTATACAGGGCATAAGGAATATATGCAGTGTGATGTCTGCAGCTGAGTTTTACACATCCATGTGGCAATATGCACAGTAAGACATTATATGGACAAAGTACTGATTGCAATCAGCTAAGCACTGGAAGTTGGAACATGTGCTTCAGTACATGCTGACTGCCTTAAGATAAATGTATAACTACATGTAAGGCACATTTGTGTGCAAATGAGATGCAAAAGACAATACTGTTTGGGAACAGTTGTATAGCGCGACCGCTTTAGGCATCAACTGTGGTTTGCAGTTTCCTCTCTAGAAGAGAACATGGATCACAGACTGTCAACCATGTGAAGGGTAGCCACTTAATGGTGTAAAAAATTACCTCTAGGTGATTGGGTGACACTGACATACTCACAGTGACTAAAGTCACCCAAAATGGGCATGGCTATTCACTGGTGATAAATGGGTTCAGAACCTACCCTACTCTAAACTATACCAGGAACTCATGCTAATGGTGGTGGTGGGGGGGATCTATGTGCCCCTATTTGCTAGTGTGTGCCCGCCATAAAGCCTAGAAGACATGATCAATAAGCTACTAGCTGGTCAGTGTCCAGTTGTCCATTTTGGGTTACCTGGGATATTTCTGTTGAGTGAAAGCTGGATGTAAAACCAGTCAACATGCCAAACATGAACAAACTAGGTAAAGATACACTCCATATAGTGTCACTAACATGGTGCAGCTCGTAAATGGATGACATGACAGGAGGAGTTTGGATATAATTTGTATGCAGGAAACAAGATAGAAAGGCACTGCAGCAAACATACATAGTTTGTGATCAAAATTCTACTACGGAGGGGGAGAACAGACTAGAAATGATATGGGTAAAGGAGAGTGTTTAGAAGTACGTGATGGATGTCATAATAGTCATCAGACCCATGGCCATTAGACTCCACTGTAAGATTTGGGCAGTATTCACAATTTCAGCCTATACCCCACAGCAGTGATGAGGAAAAGGGTGCATTTGGTCAGCAGTTGCAAGATTTACTAGACAAAGCAGGGCAAAATTTGTTGCTGATGATAATGAGGGACATGAATTCACATATTGGAATACACAGAACGGGATATGAGGACTGCCTGTATCCACATGGGTGAGCAACAGGAATAAAAAGGAGAGGTCATTCAAGGTCTTTCTAAACTTCTGTCTGGCAAGTGGTTTGATGATGGAAAATACATGGTCTCAGCAGAGAGTACAGTCATAAGATCACATATGGGAATGGCCAAACATACAACTCAGATGGACTTTCCTCTAGAAAGGAATTGGAATAGAATTAGGAAGTGATTGCAAAGTCATCCCAATCGAAACAGTCAGCCCACAGCATAAACAGTTGGTCGCCACAATCACCTCCAAACAGTGGTCACAGAAGACTCTAAGGTCAATCGGAAACCAGGCTGAAAACCTGGATGTTAACTGAAGAGAAAGCACAAGTGTTCAAGGAAATACTAATGGATCTAGCACCTCAGGAAGAAGAGAAAATAGGTATAGTTAAAAAAGAATGGCGTTGCCTCAAAACAGCATGTGTGACAACTATAGAACATATATGCAGCTGAGCCAAGTATGGAAGTAAGATGCATAAGGAAAGCTGGTCGTGGGATGTAGAAGTCCAGGAATTTATCAAAAGAAAGAAAGAGTACAGGAAAAAGTGGGATATAGAAAGAATGGACTATACTAAGTCTCAGAAACATTCATCAAGACATCCCCAATACTCACTATAATTTTTGTAGCGACTTCTTTCCTTTAGCTTCCTTGTGTGACTGTCTGATTGCATGCCTTATGTAAACAACACACACACACACACACACACACACACACACACACACACACACACACACACACACACACACACACACACACACACACTCACTAAGAGTGCTTAAGAATGTACTAGCTACTTAAGTGGAATAGCAGCTTGCTTAAATTTCCCTCCACCAAGTTCCAACAGCCCGAGGCAGAGCCAAGCAAAAAAACATGAACGGCAATGCAGGAAAGAGCAAGTAAGCAACTGTGCAGTCGCAAACACAAAAATTAATTTGCTCAGCTGCAAAGTTGGAGGTCTCATTCTTTTCTTTTCTGTTTTAAACAGAGGGTAAGTTTCTTAGCTGTGAAAGTGTAAAATTCATTTATTTTCCCTACAGCAAGACAGGTGACAGTCATCATGATGCAAAAATGGGGAGGTGCTCGTCCCACCCTTGCCCTACAGTTCCAGCACCCTTGCTGACCCACCAGCCACTCTGCAGATTACATGCACAGAGCACACTCACATGCAGTAGCTGGTGATGCGTCAAGCAGTGGTAATTAAAATAACCATAAAAACAAAAGCCCTCTATGGCAATGACAGTGTACATTTAACCACAAAACCAGCCAGTGAAAAGAACACAAAAATATGGTAAGTTTTGTTCTTTAGTCTATAACAAGAACTTCATTGATCAGACTAACTCATACACACAGTCATCAAATATTTAAAAGCTGTTACCATCATTTTTGTGTTCTTCTCAGTGGTGGCTTGTTTTACAGTTAAACATACACTGCCATAGTGTTTTTTCTTTCTTTCTTATGTGTGCGTGTTTCGTTGGTGGTTTGACTACTTTGCTGGCTGAGTAAGCTAATGATCATATTTTAAAGGTGCCACTGACACTCCCAATTTTGTGGAAACCTGTTTATTTGGTTAAATTTGGTATAGGTACTTATTACCAGGCAGTTGAGTGGTGTGTCTTACCCTGACCAACCAGTCACTCTGCAGATTACGTCAACGGTGCACTCACACTCAACCAATCCTTTGGAAGCATGGCTTCTGAAATGTGATTTAGCATTGCTGCCGAGCTACAAACCCCCCCCCCCAAAACAAAGCAAAAAAAGTTGTTTGCTGAGAAGATAGATATACAACTGACAGCAGTGATGTTGTTTAGATGCGAGTGGTAGGCTACCCCCCCCTAATAAATTAGCCACTGATTTTAAACAATATGGCAAAAAAAGACAACACATGCTTCTCTTGAAAATTATCCAAAGTTGGATCAGTACCTAACTGCAGTTGAGAGATAAATATAACAGATAAGCAGCAAGCAGAGCAACTATATTATTTCAGAATAAAGTTGTGTAGATCAACTGCCGATAATCATATACCATTACCAGTAGCATTTTCGATTATGAAAAGTTAAAACAGCTTGCATTCCTTCAGTGGCATATAAACACTTATAATGAGCCAGGAAGTAGAAGAAGATTAAGTAAGCTATAGTCACTAACCTGGGGGCTGTCTCTCCACTCTCTCGCTCTCACGCTCTCCCTCGCAACTAAAGCACAGGAAGAGAATGTGAGAGTAACAGGACTAATCATCAGCCGTGTTACATACATGAAAGGCTGCTAACTTCACAGAACTGAGTTCTGGTGCCTGCCAGATTCTACCACCCACCCCCCCAATCCAGATAAATTGTACTGAAATGCGTAGTCAGTATGCCTCCCAACATCCATGCTATGAAGGAATACCGGTAACTAATAAAAAGGCTAAGAGAGCAGTTGCAGTGAAAAAAAAAAAAGACAAGGCTTCAGATGTACTCTGCCAGCTTCTGAAAAGTGATGCACCAGATTGAACAAAGAAAATCTGACAAGTTGCAATGCAAAGACAGACAGATAAAGAAGATAGCCATCAGGCACCCTTCAAAAGGGATGCCAGAAACAACCTGATCACCAGTCCACAGGACATCAAAGGCAGATGGAAGGAGTACTTCCAGCAGCTTTTGAATGAATAAAACTCCACAGAAGCTGTACTGCTGCAGGCACAGCCTATAGAAAAAGAATAGCTCAGCAAAGAAGTAAGAACAACACTAAGGAAAATGAAGTCAGGGAAAGCAACAGGCTCAGGTGAGGTCATGGCAGATATATTCAAGATATTGGGTGAGTCAGGGACAACATGGCTCTTGAGGACAGCCATAGTAGTATGCAGAGAAAGGCATATCCCAAATGACTGGAGAATAATCACTCTAGTGCCAATGTGCAAGAACAAAAGGGGACATTCAAAACTTTAGACAGATTAGAGGTATTAAATTCCTGTCACACTGCATGAAAGTTCTGGAAAGAGCAACTGATAAATGAATACACAGGACAGTAGAAAGTAACATGGGAGATGAGTAGTTCAGATTCAGATCAGGATGCATTATGGCTTACCCAGTGTTTACAGTAAGAAATATAGTCGAGAGGAAATTAGAGTTGAGGAAGGAAACTGTTAAATAAAATTAATAATTCAATACACAGGAGGTTCAGGTTCAAAAGTTTACTAGTGTACACCAGGAGGCAAAAAATTTACAAGTACAGAATTTTGTCTAACATGAAACAGGAAGCACACAATTTTATATAGGTTTAACATTCAAGCTGTGCCCACCTTACTGACGTGGTATGTCACAGGGCATCTACATCACTTTAGCTTACAGTCCTCTATTCATAAAAACTGCTGATGCTGTATATTTTAAAAAGGTTTTCCTCTGGTAACAATACGGCCTTGCTATCCACCTGGTCAGACATAATGACTTTCTGTAAAGTTACTTCTTCAAGGTTTCACATCAGTTCGAATACAATAGCAGATTCAGTCTTCTAATACACATCTTTGTTCACTGTAACATTTTCCCACCAGCTGCATGCTATCTTAGTAACACATATACAAGGCCAAATCATCCCAGCAGGAAAGAGCAGAAGATTTCATTATTTCACACATTTAATTTCCTGACCCAGCAGATAATCACTTGTGAAAAGCATAAACATTAAAACTTGCTAAGCTAGCATCTGCCAGGGTCGAAGGTCAGCTTGCTTCAAGCCACACTGCAGTTTCAAAACTACTTACATTTACACATGAATTAATCCTTTCTGTTATATGATTAATAGAATAAAATGCATTATATACTATTTTGCTTTTAAACTAGCATTTCTCATATATTCAAATACACATTTTTCTAACATTTTCCCCCCTATTATCTTTTTATTCTATTTTAAAGTATGCATAGTGTCATTTCATCTCCCAACTTCTTCCACTTAGGATTTTCAGCTAGGTGAGTCATTCAATCTATACTTCAGAAAAAATGTCATCTGAGATCAATTTTTCAATCTCAATATCTTGGTACAAAGTTTCAGTAACAGATACATCAATAAAATCTTTGATTAGTCTTTTCATGCAGGGAATTCCACAGCAAACACATGCTCCTATTAGGAGTATACCCACACAAATGGCAATCAGAATATTCATTAGGATGGAACCCCACCCCCCAAATAGATTCTGGAAAAAGTCCATCAGTGGATTTGGGCCTGGTTCAGTCATGGCTGATACTTGCTGAATTACCTCTAGGTGATTATTAATTTCATGCCTGTTGTCTGGTATGTACGCACAGCATTATTCTTTGATAAGCACGCACATACCACCTCTCGCCGCTAGGGCAAAGTCAAGAGCCATTCGATTTTGTAGCACAACAGTTCTTATTGCATTCAGTTCATCAATCACCAGTTCTAGGGCAGAAAAAGTTGCATTACTCATTACTTCTAGAAGTTTCGACAACTTCCTCAGCTCCCAGATCGATTTGACTGTTCCATATGCTGGGAATATTCCTGCCCAAGATATAACACTGTCACTTAAGTCCATATGTGTCAATTTGCTTTTGTCTTTCATGGTATTATGGTATTTCCAGCCAGCTTTGATCCTTCCAACTGGATTTACAGGTTTATCAACTGGACCTTCGGGTTTTCGGGCTGCTTCTCTCACGTTTCATATCTTACCCAAAGGTAATTCTGCAGTATGTGTTATTGCCGGAACCAAATAACCCCAAAAACAACTGCCCGACCAATTCTCAGGTAACCATTTATATGCTTTTTTCCAACAAATAAAATAACAGTTTTCTACTTTAGTACTAATACGCATTAGCCCTGCATGAAACCTTTTCCGATCTATAACTGACAATTGTTTAAACAAAACAGGATTCTTACGAATGTCATTCATGGTTGTTTTCAATGAGTTCAAATATGAGTCATAATTAGTATTGCAAAAAGTATTGCCATTACTATTCTTAATATAACATCGGTAAGATATGGTTATATTACAATTGCTCCAGCCCACCTGGAGAGTATCATTTTTGTAAAAACATACAATTCCTTTTTGTGTGACAGGTAAAAATAAAGCTATTTTGTCCTGAGATCTGACAGTTCCTGTATCGAAGAGTAAATTCTCCCAAGTCTCATTTATCCCCAAAGGGACAGCGGACATTATCAGTCCTCCATATGCTGTTGGTATGGCTGTACAATCCCAGCAATTTGAAATGTTCATAGTCTCTGCATATACACGCTTCATGGCTAGGTATGTGTTAAAATTTGGATGCCAGTCTATAGACGTTTCGTCACGTCTTCCGACTTTCACTTGTGTGGTTGTGTGTAGGATAAACCACAACAAGAGGAAAATTGTCACAATTACAGTCAATAAATGTATACTCAACAAAATGATTATGCAACATCTCTGAGGTTGATCTAGATTTCTATTCGCTTTGTTTTTGGCCATCTTGGTCTGGTTGTGTATCAGTCACAAAGTTTTTATCAAGTTGAAAGTTCTTTACCGGTTTGCAATGTGTCAAATGAACCCAGGACGTCCTCTCAGCCACTCTGACTGCAGTAGGCATTGCCAACAGAACCTGGTACGGTCCTTCCCACTTTGGACTTGCCCAATTCTTCCTCTTCGTCACTTTCAGCCACACCCACATCCCGGGGGCCAAGACTGCTTCTATCGGTCTGGTCTGTTCCTTATCTGAAAAAGAGTTAAACTGCAAAACAGATTTATTTGTTAACATTTTCCTCATATAACTAGCTAATGATCTGTCAGCCTCTTGCTCTGCAGGCATGAGAGCTTTCCACTGAGGCACATAATATGCTCTCCCAAAAATCATTTCAAAGAGAGTCAAACCCTTCACGTTTGGAACCGTTCTCATACTCAGCAGTGCTAAAGGCAGACAGTGTATCCAATTCTTTTGTGTCTCCTCAACTAACTTCCTTAGTTTATTCTTAAGGGTACCATTGTACCTTTCCACCAGTCCTGCTGACTGTGGGTGGTAGGCACAATGGTTCTTTAAGGAGATACCAAAAAAATATCCCAAGTTGTTGAATTGTTTGGTTCACAAAATGAGTGCCATTGTCACTATAAATCCTTTCCAGAATGCCAAATCTAGGGATTACTTATTTTATCAGAGCTTTTGCCACTGTTGCTGCATCCGGATTTTAGGTTGGAAAAGCTTCTACACATTTGGAAAACATGTCTATAATATCTAAACAGTATTTCTTCCCTTCACACTTACTCAATTCTATGAAATCCATACAAATAGTATGAAACGGATATGGTGGTATATGAAAACTTCCTTGTTTGGTTTTAAATGCCCCTTGTGCATGGTGCTTGTTACAAGTATGACAAGCTGCACAAAATGTTTTTGTGTAGTTTGTGTATCCATATGTTTGGAATATTCGGTTTACTAACTGTACCATCCCCCCTGTTGAGACATGGCACTGCCCATGGCTCAACAAAGCTGCATATCTAAATAAATTAGACAGCAATATCGGTTTTCTCTCTTTGGAAATGTACAGTCCATTTTCAAGAATTGCACCTCGTTTTACCCATTTTTGCTTTTCTGCTTTTGTAGTAAGCGTCTGCATTGTTTTTAGCATGTCTAAATCTAAAATCTCAGAGGGTTGTAATTCCTCATTCAAAAGTAAAGTTTCTGAGTCTGAGGCTGCTTGCTTTGCAGCTGCATCAGCTCGTGCATTGCCTTTTGAAATCTTATCCTGTTGTTTTGTATGAGCTACACATTTACAAATAGCTACTTTGGTAGGTAACTGAATAGATTCTAATAACTCCAAAATAAATTGCACATGATTAATAGGTTTTCCACTAGATGTTATCATTCCTCTATTTTTCCATTGTTGTGTAAATACATGTACTGTAGAAAAAGCATACTGACTATCAGTATATATGTTTACACACTTGTTTTTTGCTAAAGTACATGCCCGTGTCAAAGCTATCAATTCTGTTGCTTGTGCAGATAAGTTATGTGGTAAGGATTGGGCTTCTAAAATTTCAGTGTCTGTAACTACTGCATACCCCACTAGATTCTTTCCTGTAGGACCCCTTCTGCATGAGCCGTCCACGTAATATGTCACCTCGACATTATCCAAGGGCATATCTGTGAGATCTTGTCTAGGTAAAGCTAACTGTTCAATTTCCTGTAGGCAGCTGTGTGGTGTGCCATCCATAGGAGTAGGAAGTAATGTTGATGGCTTTAATGTCGTACATCGTTCAATTGTCATATGAGGTTGGCTCAGCAGTATAGTCATACATGAAAGATGCCTAGCAGGGGAGAGATATGCTACTTTTTCTTGCAGTAAAATTATTGCAACTGCATGAGGCACTCTCAATGTGAGAGGGTGGAATAACACCACTGAGGCCGAAGCCTGTACTGCCATTGCAGCTGCAACTACTGCTTGTACACAGTGAGGCAAAGATCGCGCCAGTGGGTATAACTGCGATGAATAATAGGCTATGGGGCGTTTCTTATCCCCATGTTGTTGCATCAATACTGATGTCATATATCCTTGCTTGCAATCTACGGTCTGAAAGAACCGTTTGTGATAATTCGGGAGTCCTAAAACTAATGAAGAAGCTATCAACTGCTTCAACCTGCAGAAAGCCGTTTCTGCTTCAGGTGTCCATTATAAAATATCTTGTGCTGCCATTGGTGTCTAATATATCAAGTCAGTCAGTGGAGCAGATTCCAAAGCATAATTTGGTATCCAGCTCCAACAGAAATTAGTTGTACCCAAGAAAGACATAATTTCCTTCTTGGTTGCTGGTTTGGGTGCTTGCAAGATTGCTGTTTTTCTCTCCTCGTCTAATATTCTACCTTCATTGGATATTACATATCCTAGGTATCTAACTTGTTTTCTCCAAAGTTGTAACTTACTTTTGTTTACTTTGTGTCCTTGTGTTGCTAAAAATTTCAGTAACGCCACAATATCCTCTCTGCATTGTTGCTGGGTGGGGGCTCCTAGCAAGATGTCATCTACATAAAGTAGAATTTGACTACCTCCTGGTGGGGTAAACCCTGCCAGGTTGCTAGCCATTTCTTGTGCAAATATTGTTGGGCTCTCACAATATCCCTGTGGTAGTCGAGTATATGTATACCTTTTACCCTGAAATGTAAATGCAAACCAATATTGACTATCAGGATGTGTAGGTATCGAGAAGAAAGCATTGCTGATATCTACCACAGAGAAATACTTCTGTTGCAGTTTTAAATAATTTAACAAAGTATGTGGGTCTGGCACCGTAGGTGCTCTAGGTATTACTGCATTATTTACAGCTTGTAAATCTTGTACCATCCGCCATTCCCCATTTGCTTTCTTAACAGGAAATAGGGGTGTATTACATGGTGAATTAGGAGATTCTACCAGTACTCCTTCTTTGAGTAATGCTGCTATTATAGGTTTGATTCCTATTTCTGCATCCTTTCTCAAAAGGTATTGTCTTTTCTGTGGTCTAAATGCTGACTTCGGGGTAATTGTAACTGGTCCTGCTGTTCAAATAAGTCCTACATCTGACTTGCCTGTTGACCAAAGAGTTGTTGGAATTTCACATAAGGCCTTTTCTTCTTCTTCTAATAAAAATGCTAATCAGCTGTCCTCGCTAGATTGCAAGTGAACAGCTGGATGTGTCTGTGTCAACCAATTCAGTTTTTGTTTCTGTATCCCTTGTTCTGATAGTTCTAAATCAGTCTGTTTCTCCCATCTTGTTACTTTTTCTCCTAAGTCTGCCCATTTTACACTTTTGTTCTTTGTCAAGCTGACATGTGGTAATTGATTTGATCTATATAATGCAAGGAATTCTTGAGGTAATGAACAGCTAACTACACTGTTCCCCTCAGTATCCCAGTACAAAGTACGCAATACTAGTCTAGTTGCATGATTTCTGAACAATTCTTGCTCATACTCTCTATCAGGTCCTGGTGTAGTACAGTAGTATAGAGTACAGTGAGACAAATGCTGTCGATCAGTGTCAAGGGAGGGGGCTTTACTGATGGCTACGTTCATCAGTTCCTCGGTTACTGCCCCTGGACCAGTTGTGACTAGGTCCTGGCTGTACCAGTAAAAAGTTTCACCCTCCGATCGCACTACAAATGTATCCATTTGTCTCTGCGCTTCCATACCTTGTACAGTTGGAACTACTGCTATGCCAAATATCTGCATAAGGTCCCTGCCCAATAGGTTTACTGAACACTTTGCAGAAACAACAATTTTACTTCTCTGGGTCATACCTGAAACAGGGTCAGTTATTGTTATATCATGGGAAAGTGGTTCCCTGTATAGTTGTCCATTTGCTGCTTTTACTAGTATATAATCAGGTGATTCGGAATGTTCTGGTAACTTGGAGGGGTGTATCAAGGTCCGTGATGCTCCTGAGTCACACAGGAAGTTGACTTCCCTTCCCTCCACCAGAAGTGTAACTTCCGGTTTCGTATCTGTTAAGTAGAGCTCTAAGCTCAATAATGCTAAGTCCAAAATTTCACTTTCTTCATCCTCCATATCTACTTGCACTTCCTCTATTCCTTCTATCACATTTACATTTGTTTCTTGTTTATTAACTTTTCCTGATGATTTCTGACTTTCACATGATGCATCTTCACTATCATATTGTCAGTCCTCATCTCCCTTATCTTCTGTAATTACCTTTTTGTTTTTGCTTACAATCCCTTGCTAGATGTCCCTTTTTCCAGTACTTGAAGCATTCACCTCTCTTTTTCCTCTCTTCAAAATCTTCTGATCATTTGTCAGACTGTTTGTTTCCCTGGGCATTCTTCTTGCCCTTTTTACCAGATTGTAACACAAATACTTCAGCTCCGTCTGCAGCAGTGAAGACTTGCGCCTTCTTTTTCTTTTTACTATTAAAATATCTTTCAGCATGTCTAGCGTATTCAAGTAAGGCTTGTAGCCTCCCTGTTCGATGGTCTATCATATGCTTCGTAATGAAGCTACTAATAGGTGCAATGCAGCCTTTCAAAAATGCATTTTTCAATTGTTATTCATATGGGGAATCATTCGTTTGGTTCTCAGGAACTGACATACCGCTATGATTATTAAAACATTCTAATAATATAGCATAGTACCCATCTATTGTCTCATTTTCCTGTTGTATGCATTGATTAATGCAAGTCCAATCTGCTCTAGGTTTCCATTTCTCAGAGATTCGGTCTGTAAGACCTTTTAATCTGTTGTCTAATTCTGCGTCACTATGTGGGAGTGGTTTAAGCTCTGCATTACGAGGATTCCAGGTGCCACAAATCATGTGCCAATCTGGACCTATAATTTGTCTTACTACTTTTTCTACTTCTTCCCCATTCAAGTGGTAACTCAACCTCATGCCTTGTAAATCTTCCAAAAATTTCGTAAAATTAACTTTCGGATGGGGGATTCCCTCAGTAGCTTTCCGGATATCCTCCGGTGTCCATGGTCTATATACTAAGAGTGTTGGGTCCTGCCCTTCCTGTCCTACCTGAGGATTTGGAACTTCTATAAGTGGGCATATTTCTTCCTCACTTTCATCCTGTAGGTTTCTCTCTATTTGATATGATTCTGCATCCCTATGTATTTTACGTGTTCGGGACCTAGTTTCAATAGGATCTCTAACAAATGGTTGTGGTCTTGCTGAAACTTCAGGATAACGCGGAGGCGGACCAGCCTGTCCACTCGCTTCATATCCTGAAAAGGGTAAGGGAGGGAGCAAGGGAGGAGGAGGAGGAGCTGTTGCTATTACCAAGTTATTATCTTCTTTGTCTAAAAATAATGTTTTTGAATTTTTCAACTTCTGGTCTCTACGATTTGCTTCCTGAATCCACCTGTGTGCCTGAGGAATGCCTAATTGGCGTTGCTTTTTTTGCCTGACCTCCTGCATCAGATTTAAGTTGCTTAAGGAGTTTAACTAGTGAAGTTTTATCTAGTTTACCATCAAATTCATATTTGTTAACCCATTTCGTATAATATCTAACGTTATCAGAACGTTGTAATTGCATGTATTTTGCGTCTTCGGTTAGGGGCGGATCTCGTGATATTTTAGTGCACTGATTTCCCATGGCAAAGAAAATGTTACATAACCCTTCTTATCATGTGATATCAGAAGTTCAGTTCCTTTTCACAGTTTATCTAGAATAACTGCCTACCTTATTCTGTTACCCTGATCTATGATCAAATATACAGTACTTCCTCTTGTCCCTGATCTGCATAACAAATCTTGACAACAATATACTGTAACCTAGTCCCTGATCTAAAACAGAAAAAAGGCAAATCTTCCTACCTGAGCCTCCGGTATTGAGTCGTCCAGTATCCGCTCTTCGGCCACAGATTAGAAAGTGGCCAGCCTCTTTAAACGACAATTCAGTCGGAGGTCTTTTCACCCAAGAAGAACCGTTTCAGTAACTTCTACTGCGCAGTATTCGACCACCGGTAGACTCTGATCTGCAGCTGTCCAACGGAATTCCAGTCCGAAGGACCAAACTGTTAAATACAATTAAGAATTCGATAGACAGGAGGTTCAGGTTCAAAAGTTTACTAGTGTACACCAGGAGGCAAATAATGTACAAGTACAGAATTTTGTCTAACATGAAACAGGAAGCACACAATTTTATATAGGTTTAACATTCAAGCTGTGCCCACCTTACTGACATGGTATGTCACAGGGCATCTACATCACTTTAGCTTACAGTCCTCTATTCATAAAAACTGCTGATGCTGTATATTTTAAAAAAGTTTTCCTCTGGTAACAATATGGCCTTGCTATCCACCTGGTCAGACATAATGTCTTTCTGTAAAGTTACTTCTTCAAGGTTTCACATCAGTTCGAATACAATAGCAGATTCAGTCTTCTAATACACATCTTTGTTCACTGTAACACTTTCCCACCAGCTGCATGCTATCTTAGTAACACATATACAAGGCCAAATCATCCCAGCAGGAAAGAGCAGAAGATTTCATTATTTCACACATTTAATTTCCTGACCCAGCAGATAATCACTTGTGAAAAGCATAAACATTAAAACTTGCTAAGCTAGCATCTGCCAGGGTCGAAGGTCAGCTTGCTTCAAGCCACACTGCAGTTTCAAAACTACTTACATTTACACATGAATTAATCCTTTCTGTTATATGATTAATAGAATAAAATGCATTATATACTACTTTGCTTTTAAACTAGCATTTCTCATATATTCAAATACACATTTTTCTAACAGAATCCAAGTAGGCATTCATAGACTTAGAGAAAGCATATGGCAAGGTCCCAAGAAGGCTGATTTGAATACTCCTTTGATGGTTTGAAGTCCCAGGAACATTGATGGAATTAGCACAGACTATGTACAAGAACCCGATGATGCAAGAACAGACAGTATTTAGACTCACAGAGGGATTTCCATTGGGAGTGGGTGCACACGTTTAGCTCTGAACCCATGGCAGTTATGTTCCTGAACTAGTAAGCCATTAGCTAGGGTGAGAATGTTCTAAGCTGTGGAAATTCTCACTTAAAGTAATGTTCTAGCAGGGTCCAGTGATCCTCGGTAATACAGTCCCTTAGTTGTTAGTCCATCCTCCTGTGAAGGTCATTGTAGCAGTATCTAACCTGGACAGCTGTCTAGTAAATTCCAATCCTTGTTTGAAGCTCCCTAGTGATGGATTTCCACAAACTGATCACTGTAAATATTCTCTTGTGGGCTCACATCCTACCTTCATGTGCAACATACATGTGGAGAAGGTGGACAGTCTCCTGGTCCATCCAGTTATGTGCTTGGATGTGCCACAGTCATCCCTCTTAGTAGCCATTGTAGTAGGAAAATGCTATATTCAGAAGGTGCTCACTGATGCTATTCAACTCACAGTTAGAGGTGGAATGAATTGAAACACTCACTGAGTTACTTTTTAAATTTGTTGCATTTGTGAGGGGCAGAGTTTATCTGTACACAGGCACATCCTGGCTAACCAGTGGCATTGGTTGTTATCCCTCAAATGGCCCTAGCTCCAGGCTGGTGCACTGAGATCAGCAACTTTACACTTGTGCATACCGATATGATTCAGAAACATTCTACACTAATAAGCCTCATTGATTACATGAGTGCAATATGTACTTAAGATGACTGCAAAGAATGCTCCGTCTTAGACTGTCCTCCAAAGTAGTGAAATTTCCAAAGTTATGTCTGTTGACAATTCTAATGTGCTTGCTGGTATATTGTATATGCCCATGATGTTGATTAATTTATGTGGAATGCTTTGGATTCCAACAGAATCCATAAGTATTACACTAATAACCAACTGTTACTGTGCTTCTCTACATGTTCCTTAAAATAAAAGTCATGACACACATATCTGTAAATGATAGTGCTTTTATGCCTGCTGTTGAATATTGTTTACAAACAATTGTTAAGGCATTGTTCTGTAGTACAGCGCTGTTCTTTGTCTGACTATTTCCATTCTGATACCCTGAAATAGCTTACTATAAGTTACAAATATCCGCTGTTTTTTCTGCAAATACATGAAGTGTTATTCTGCAAATTTGTACAAATATTCACAGCTTAGAAAGTATCTGAGCCTGTTGTTATATGTCAACATTTTGGGCATTCTTCCACGTGTATGCATAACTTTTTATCTGTTTTAATCATATATTTTAGATGTTTGGCTAGCAAATTTTTTAATTTCTGTATAAATGGTGATGGTTATCTGAGCTGATTCACTTATTACTGACATCGATAACAGGTCAGTGTAAATTTCTCTAAAAATGTACCTGCTGCCCTGCAATGGTGTAGGCAGTGGATTTGTTGGGATTTTAGGGTGGTTTCACAGTCTGGGATTTGAACCCCATATCTGCCACTTGTATGATGGCATGTTACAGAAATACATGTGTATAATTTTATGTTTGCCATTCTTTACATGGTGTTTATTATGTGATGTTTTTATTTCCAGTGCCAGTACATATCATCATTATTAATAAACATACAATGCCCGTTCATATGATTACATCACAAAAGGTATGTAGGCATGAGGTGACATAACAGAGCATATATTGTGCATGCGTATTGAGCTTTACCCTACAAATATGCACCACATAAGTCTACTGCAGATGGTATGCACAATCATGGTTCATACACTTTTATGTGTTGTGTATGAGTCCTTCTCATTCCAGGTAGGAGAATGTGTCCTCTCATAAAAATGAAATCATACTGGATCCTGAAGGACTGACAATACAGTGTGGAGGAATGGAGTCTGGGATGATATTACTAGCAGGATATATTTGTTTGCAGGCATAGGCAGATACCCAGGGAATGTCATCATTAATGTAGTTACATGATTCTTCTTGCAAATATGTCTGTGAGCCACTACAGATGCATGATGCCTTAGGGGGTATGTATAATTCCATCTCTGTCAGAGTTGGTGTATACCAGGTGGTGGCATTGAGGCTGACCTATTTAGACAGAGAGGTATGGAATTTAGGAAGCTACATCACATTTTGCACTTTAGGTCATATGTATCACAGATTGAAATAACATGCATATCCTGCTTTCTACAGCCACACAGTCCAACAGGACACGTCAATTTCACACAGAGCTAATCGGAGGAAGGGCACTGAGTAAAACTGTGATCTGTGAATATAACTCTGAGCTGTGATATATAACATTAAGTATCCTTTTTTTTCTTATTTTTACTAGCTATTGCTTATTATAGATATTTATAGCACTTTTATTGTCTGCTACATACTTTTCACTGTATTATATAGCTGTAAACTCATCTGGACAGTTGCACTAAATTTGTCTGCCTCACAGGGCCTGATAAATAAGGTTTTTACTGTCACACTGTTTGTAAATCTTTTCTAGCTAGTTTCACTATGTGTGAGGTATTAACTGGAAATTTTCTCCATTTGTTAAACATCTGTTTGTGTTTGTTTGTTCTGATTTCCTGCCAAGGAGTGTATCATATTGGTATCCTGTTCTTATACTTGGTGGCTTTGCAGTTTCCCACAACTTCTGTAAAGTTGATCTGGGACACTCCTCCCAGTCTAGTGTCATTAGGTCATTTTACCTAATACAGAGGCAACATTTGAGAAGGCCAACCACTTAGTTTCTTAACCTTGAATTATCTTCTGCTCCTCCTTTCTCCATTTCCACTTTACTAAAAAAAAAATTCTAAGCTTGTTTCCTGCCTTTCCTGTAACTAGTCTAGTCCAGATACAGATTTGCTGTACCCAGGACTGTTTGTAAGTTTCTGAGCCCCCCCCCCAAGCCTTTTTGTGTTGAAGGGAAGCATTCTAGCTTGTCAGTGGGAGTGGTAAGCACTAGGTAGCCTATCTACCACAAGAGGAGTGCTTTCTGGCCCAGAAATTGTAGTTTACTGGCCATTTGGACAGTTTTTCCATCTCTTTCAACTTTCTGGTTTAAAAGCCCACATTTCCACTTGTTTCCCATCTTTCCTGTAGCTAGTCTAGTCCAGATACAGATTTGCTGTATCATGGAGTGTCTGTAAGCTTCTGAGCAGTGCCAAAGTCTGCTTTTCAATTTTTCCCTTAGATCTACTAGTTCTCGCCTCTCCTGCACGTTTACTAACTTATTAGTCTAGCACTTTACCAGATGTCTTGCAGCAATTATTGTACCACACAAAAGTGCTACCACCACTAAACGTTCTACAAGGAAACAGCTCCAGTACTTATTATTAATGCCCATCCCTCCAGGCATGCCTAAAGGTCAGTTCCCTGTGCTTTCTCCTATTAACCTGGTGAACTTGGATATCCTGAGGCAATGTAGCAACTGCCTCATGTACACTGACAACCCTCTACTCTTACCTCCCAACACTCAGACTTGTGAAAGATGCACTTATATAGCAAATTGGAAGCCATGCACTCTCCAGCCAAGACTGGAATAGCTGGTCAAGAGGAGAAGGTCAGCACTTGCACTACACCACATGGAATACATAGCTGTCCAGAACACACACCAGAACTACCTTCACATAAAAACACAAACTGAACACCCACCTTCATGGAGGCTTTCAATAAAAATCTACCCAAACAGCAGAGACCTCCAAGGCAGAAATGCACTAGACCACCACAATACAACACTAATCACGAAACACATAACTCTCTTAAACAGAGTGCTACTCAACCAAAGCACCTAAGGCAAAACAGCATGCCCAACACACTAGTCATAGGTGACTTGATAGTGAGAGACACTGATGTCCCACTCAGTAGGCCGAATAAGGAGAAAGTAACAGTCAGCTGCCTGTCAGGTGCCAGGATCCACCACATAACGTATGCACTCAGATCCTTCAACAACAGGTACAAATATGACTTTGTCATTGTACATGTGGGTGTGAATGGCCTGAGACATACCTCCCTGGACTAAATGAAAAGAGACATGGAGGAGCTCTCAAATTATGTAGCCCAGGTGGGCATGACACTAGCCCTGAGCAGCATCTTACCATCACCCAGAATGATACCACAGTACATGAAGAAAATGATTGATTTCAACAATTTGCTGATTCTAAGGGGATCCAGTATCAGTCTGCCTGGGTTGACATCCTTGACAGACTTTGATGCTTTGCCAGAGATGGCCTGCATCTGTCACCCCTGGGCTTCCGGATACTGGCCAAGGCTCTTTCCACCCCTATAGTGCCTTTTTTAGATGGTGTTCCAAAGACCAAATTACCACTGTAACATGTACAAACAAATGCAATCTGAGGGTCATGCTGCTCAATGCTAGAAGTCTAAATCTCAAAATGCAGTTGCTTGAAGCACTCCATAAAATGGAGAACATCGACATTTGTGCCGTAACAGAGACCTGGTTCAAGACAGCAGAAAGCACTCCTGCACTACCAGGCTATAACTCATTCCATGCCTTTTGGCTCCAGAACATGGACCGAAGCTCCAAAGGCAGTGGTGTTTCCATATTCATAAAGGATGCGCACACCTCCAGACTGGTAGCCCAACATAATGCATCTGGGATACTTCAGGTGCAGCTAACATTGGGTAAGACAGAGATTCAGGTCGTAGCCTGCTATAGATCCCCAACCATTCCCAAGACTCACACTCCACGTTCCTAAGCACCCTGGAGAATATTAGGGTCCAACCTAACAGTTTCATACTGGGTGACTTCAACTACCCCTCCATTAACTGAGAAAAGTACTCATGTACTAATACACTTGCCCAACGTTTCCTGGAATTCATTAATTCTAATGCCCTGGGCCAGCTTGTTCTTACCCCCACTAGAGGTATCAAGATCCTTGATCTGGTCATTACTAACATGGACGACTATTGCTCTACACTAATAGTCAACTCCTCTCTGGTTAGATCCGACCACAAACTAATCACCTTGGAAATTCACATGCCTCCCACACCCCTCCCCCCCCGCAAAGGTAACCATCATGAAAAACTTCTACAAAGCTAACTTTGGGCTCATAAAAACAGAGGTTGCTAACTTCACAGCACCCATGCAAATGAAGATCAGTTACATAACCACCAAATCATACACCAATGCACTGTACAAACACATACACAAATGCATGGATATCGCCATACCCACTCTCCTCCAAAAATAAAAAGCTAATCTGGTGGTCCCTGCCATAAACAAACTCTACAACAGAAGGAGGAAACTGATGTGGAATAAGGTGAAGTCCCAAGACTGGAAAAACTCCCTTGTCAGCCTCAACAAAAAGTTGAGATCCCTCAACAAATCCGCTATGAAAACATAACTGCAGCAGATAGGTCAATAGTCATTCCCGGGTAAACCTATTACCTCACATCCATCGCTCCCGGGTCTTGCACAGAGCCAGCTGGGTGAGAGTCTCACCACAACAGTGATTTTCTGTAACAACCAAGGAGTATTAAGGAGCATCTATCCCTCCAGCATGTCCATAGCCTTTCCTGTCTTGAGGTTTAAGTCGCTGGAGCATGTCCTATTTGAGATCAGAGCCAGCGAGGTAAGTGGCTCCTCTAGTGGATCTTGGACATGGGTGTGTATGTCAGTTTCCAGGTCAAATTCCGGCACCTGTAATGAGACTGCCGTTCACTGAGGTTTTTCAGTCTGACAGCATTCGGTGTCTTTCGAGTCTGTGATGGCCTTGGTGGTGGAAGCGAACAATGATTTATGCTGCCTTTGTCGGGTGAGAACAGTTGGGGTGGGGATCAGATGGTCAGCAGGTGTCTGAAGAGTGAAGATTAATAGGTCAGGTGGGTGATCATCATTCTGAATGTGAACTCTTCATGATCAGATGGTCAATGTAGACTTCATTTGGATGTAACTGTAGCCTGTCAGGGTCCAAATGAAAGGGCTGTCAACCTCAGTCCCCTGTCCCTGATAACCCCTTTCTGTGCCATCGTCTTTGCCTCTCCCCAGATTGTCCTTGGGGTTACCTTGTCCCTCTTGTTTTTTTTTTACTTTAACTTTAGTGTGGCACCTTTGTGTCTCCCATTTTTCGTGTGACAACCTGTTTTGTCTGCTAATGTCCCCTCTACAAGTACCTATGTATTCAGCAGATTGCAGTCAAGTGCAAACTGTTGTCTGCCATAGTGGTTCCTATGTTAGCTCACACAGAGACCAGGATGCAGATACTGTCCTCCCAAGTCCTCCTTCTGATAGCCTGTCACTTACCCCTAACACAGGAGTTCTTGTGACACACCCCCCTACTGGCACCACTTGGGTTCTGTTGTTAGCTAGTTTGTGCCCCAGCTTGTGACCACAAGGTCAAGGTAGGCTGTATTTTCTCTGCCATCCACATATGGGGCCTTGGTCTTAGCAACAAAAAGTCAAGGTAAGTTGTATGGACTGCCTTTCTCTGGAATGCCAGTCAATGCTGTTTCAAAAGTGACAAGTTGAAAAAAATCATTTTTCTGCCCTTGAGGGTTTATGACTGGGTCCCAAGTTTCAACCATAAGTCCTGCTGCATGGGTTGCCTCACACCAGGGTCCATACTGGCAAGGGTCAGTCCAGGGTGTCTTTATTTTAGAGGCTGATTGTACTCTGGGGGCCCAATTATCATGGCCTCACCAGGTGGGTAATCAGTTGTCGCCATATGGCCTTTTGGGTCCGATCCTCACAGCCTGCTGCTATCAAACTGGGCACTTTATCAGCATTCCCAGCGCCTCTGACAGTTTGTTTTAGCCTTGAGAGAGACACCATTTCACCCATGTATGCTGCTAAGATAGCTTTGCTGAGAGCAGCTTTCACTCATGTTTTGGAGACTGAGAGGAGGCTGCACTGGCTTTGCATCCTATGTCTTTGATGGAGAGTATGTGGGATTTGCACCAGTTTTTTTGGGCATTTTTGGGGGCAATGTCTGCACTGTCTCAGTGTTCAGTTGTTTCTTAATGGGTGCAGCATATCTGGGAGTTTTCACTTTGTTTCTAACAGGCAAAATTCTGAGCAGTTTCTCTCCTTTCTTGCCTTTGAAGTAATTTTAGGCTCAATTTTTCTTTGATAATTTTTATGAGTATTTTTATTTTTTACTAATGTCTGATTTTCATGTCTTCTGCTTTTTTTTTGCCTAATTTCAAAGATTTTTCTCCTTTTATGGATTTTGCTCTGTTTGTTAACTTTGTCCTCCTCTTGTTTTAGTTTGCCTTGATGGCCCAGAGTCTCCGTTTTATTAGGTGGGAAGTTCCATGCAGTCTCTCTGGTGCTCTTAGAAGGGCTTGCAAGGGGCGGTCCAGCTTGGTTTAGTTTCCACTGCCCTGGGGCCTTGAAGTTACCACTTTGTGGAAGTTCTTCACTGTGGTCTTTCTGTTGGGGTGGGGGCGGAAAGTAGTGTTGGGTTTGAGATTAGTTTATGATCTGATCTGAGTGAGAGGAGTTTAGTGAGTGATCTGATGGATGTCCAGTATTTTTGATGTATGAGATTTGTCCCATTGAGAGATGAGATAGGAATGGTGACTAGTTGTTCCATGTTATTTGAGTGGAGAGTTTTTCCAGGAACCTTTTTAGGAACTCCAGGAACTTGTGGTATGCCCAGTTTCTATATTCGTAGTGTTAAAAGTGAGTATATAGGTAGTGTGGGTCTGCAAATGTTTGGTGTCATATTCGGTAGTTGGAGTCACCCAGGGTTCCTGAGTTGGCTGTGGGTGGCTGAGCTTGAGCTGGTGGCCTGTAGCATAAGCATGCTGTAAAATAGCAGTTTTGCCTATGCTATTTGCAGTTTGGATGCTTTCACGCAATGTGCTGCTGGGTTACCAATGGTGGGTATTGATACCAAACAATATGCTCTCCTTTTCCCTTTATGTCCCCGGGTGGGTTTCCCCGCGGAACCCAGTGATAAAACCCGATAGTGCCGGGTGCTTGAAGGCTGCCCTGACCACAAACGATTCAGTTACAGCACAGACCGATCGATCTCCGTCTATGAGAAGGGCTCGAAAAGGATTTTTTTTGAGATTGGAACTTCATTGATTGAGCAGCATTACCCTTTTTTTTTGTTTTTTTTTTTGGTAGGGTGGGTGGTAGGTTTTGCCTTTGAAAAAAAGTAAAAAGGGGTGTGGGGTTAGCCAGTATCCGGAGTAATCCCAGACCAGATAGGACAGGAGCAAGCCGTCCCTTGCAAAGCAGCGTGGCTTGTCAAGCATGTCATCCCAGTAAAGACAATCACAAGGCCTTCTATAGTTATGTAAAGAATGTCCATGGCAAGACCCAGATTTGCTCTGAGTTACTGCACAATGGTTCCTCCTATACCGAGCCAACAGATATTGCCAATATAATGGCCAACAGATTCAGTGCCAACTTTACCCCTCTCTCCCCACCAAGGGACCAGTTACAATACCAGTAGATTTCCAGACATCCAGTATTGCTGCTGCAAAGATTAAAACATCACTGTCCAATGACAAGAATGCAGTTTCTATGGGACCTGACAATATCCCTGGCTGTGTTCTACATGAACTACTGAGTGAATTGGCACCTCACTTGTGTGCCCTGTTCAAAAACAGCCTCACCTCAGGCTTTGTCCCTACCAAATGGCGCACTGCTATGTCATCCATCTCCACAAAGGACTAGCGACTACAGACCCTGGGAACTATCTCCCCATTAGCCTGACGAGTCTGATATGCAAAGCTATGGAACGCCTCATCATGGACCAAATAAACAAGGATATAGGGAATCTCCAAACTGGATCCCACACAGTTTAGCTTTGTGAAGGGTAGATCATGCCTGGTCAACTTGGTCGACTTCTTTGAGTCAGTCACCATAGCTGTGGATGAAGGCAAGGTGGTTCATACAGCCTATCTTGATCTAGCCAAGGCCTGTTATACCATTCCCCACACAGGAATAAAAAAACTCACTAAGCTAGGCATCAACCCATATATCACAAGGTGGGTTGCAAACTGGCTCATAAGTAAACCCACAGTGTGAAAGTAGCTCATTCCAAGTCAGACTGCTGACCAGTCACTAGTGGAGTCCCACAGGGTTTGGTCCTGGGTCCTCTCCTGTTTAGTATCTACTTCTCTGTAGTCCAGGCCAACATGAAGGGACTCTGGCTGACAAAGTTTGCAGACAATTGCAATTTGGGAGCCATTATTAACTCCCCAAGTGATGTTGACATTTTACAGAAAGGCCTCACTGAGACCAACAACTGGTGTTAGAACCATGCCCTTAAGCTCAATGCCAAAAAATGTGTCATCATCATCCTCTTTGGGAAAAAAACAGTTCCCATGAATTACCACATCAATGGTGGTCCAATGAACACAGAAGGCATTATAGGAGATCTCGGAACACAGGTTGACAGCAACCTCTCTTTTGACCATCATATTGCCACTGTGGTCAGAAAGTCCTTCTATGTGGCATGATCTCATTACTATTAAATATTATTATTATATTATATAATGATTAATATTATTATATGATCTCATTACTAAGGGTTTTGCATCCAGAAAGGAAGAGGTCATTGTCTTCCTCTACTCTTCCTTAATTTGGCCAATCATTGAGTACAATGCCCCATTTGGCATGTACCACACTAAAAACCTGCAACAACTGGAGAGGACGCAAAAGTACCTCACAAAGAGGATCCTAGGCCTTAAACATTTGTCCTATATGGACAGACTAAAAAAACTCCAGCTATTCTCTGTCTCATATCAACTACTTAGAGGCGATTTCTGCTTGACTTACAAAGCCATGTCTGACCTATCTCTGTTAGAAATGCTACATCTAAAGAAATTCCAATCCCTACACACCACACACTCCTGAGACCTCAGCCTCATTACCACAATCAACAGAACATGCTGAAGGGACAGGTTCATAACCCAGAGACTGCCCATGCTAAGGAATAGATTTCCCAGACATGTCAAGCAGAGCACCTCGCTGGCCCTCTTGAAGAGAAATCTTGATGAATGGATGGGAAATAGAAAATTCACCCCAATGATCACTCCAGTGGCTTTACTCGACAGGGGCACTAGGAACTAAGGTCGGTTGGCATGATGCCAGAATAATCCTGTGGGCTAAGCTTGTAAAGGCTCCAGGGCCATTAGCCTAGTACATACCTACGAGCCTATGTTTCAACAGATAATGAAATGCCCAGTAATTATTCCCATTTATGTCAAATCAGTATAAACATTGTTTCCTGTGCTGCCTTCATGCTCACATGTGCTGTGCTACAGGGTCATCTC
Source organism: Protopterus annectens (assembly GCF_019279795.1). Classification (NCBI taxonomy): domain Eukaryota; kingdom Metazoa; phylum Chordata; order Ceratodontiformes; family Protopteridae; genus Protopterus; species Protopterus annectens. Next base: position 578,580,151 of record NC_056727.1, on the reverse strand, counting down.
ATGCTGTCAGACCATGGACCCAACAGCCAGGTATATGTAGGATTACATTGTTGAAGAATAAAGAGGCATCTTCTTATGCAGACATGTGTAATGTATGGCTGTATTTCTGTCTCTGTGCTTGCATCTCATCCACTTCCTACTTTCATCCAGGACTCTTCCACTGATTCTGCCACAGAACACGATGTGGTCCAGAGAGGCAGCACAGCTGATGACACACAGGACACTGCACATGGGATTAGTCTATCCCCGCAGTTGACAGTCATATAGCCAAAGATATTTCCTCTGACAGGTAGGACAGTGAATGTGGCCTGACTGCTGGTAGTAGAGCATCAGCTACTGGTCAAGTTAAAGAATATGACCATGGGCAACTGTCACCACATGAGTCTGACGGTGGTAGGGAAACAGCTCTATGTTGGACAGTAGACATCGGGTGCCTAGTTGATGATGATGTAAAGACATGCCACATGATCAGTCACAGCACCATCATGGCACACAGCTGTGTGCATTTGTTTGTACAACTGAATATGTAGCACTCCACATCTGAGTGTTTCACATGAGTCAGGAGCACAGGAATGGTGAGGTAAAGGCAGCATTAGCTGAATATTGAGCCAGTGTGACACTGATTGCATGCTGTAGCGCAGCTTGTCTCATCTGTGCTTGAACAGTGAGGCAACAGTACTCAGGTCATATGAGTCTTGGCCTGTGTTATCAGTTTGCCACCATGTGATAGAGGAAAACCTTCTCTCATACACTGTGTCTGTGACAATTGGTTATCTATAGTGCCTGTGCTGTAACATGCAATCATGCTGTAATTCTCAAGAATGAAAATGCAGAACTTCTACTTTTTGAAAATATTAGTAAGTTACTTTGAAGTTCACATGCAATATGTTGCAGTCTGTTATCAAACATTATGTTACATAATTGGAAAATGGCCATGGTACCTTTGTATGGCCAGCAAGTTTTGGATTATACAAAGATAGAGATATGTACATTCTTCATGACTACAAATCCCAAATTCCAAGATAATGTACGTTATCTGTCAAGTGGTTTATTTAAAGACAAAAACATGCAGACAAGCATCTGTGTTCATTTTCATTTATGACCATTTTTGTTATCCCCTTGTCATGAGTAAATCAATGTAATAGCACTATTAATGTTTTTGTCATATTGTTAAAATCTTCTTTCTTTGTGAGCATACCCCACTTTAATCTGAGTCACATTGTAATTCTCTCTGCTATGAAATCCTCCTTGCTCCTTGAGCACAGTTTCTGGTTAGAAAGAGTCTTTCAATCAATCCACATAGACAGATAACCAAGAAGAAAAGTAACCTTTAGTCTGAAATGATTTAATGCTTAGAAGCTTTTGTTTCTGTCCTGTATGTTATAATTTGGAGCATATACAGGAATATTGTAGAGTAAAAGAAATATTAAACTTTCATTTAAAAAATGTAGCTGCATTATCACGATATTTCCAAGGTAAAGAATAGGCTGCTATGGCTCATTATACTCTCTCGTAAGTAAGCATAATTTTCCATCTGTTAAATAACACACCAAAATTAGTAAAAATGAACTCCACAAAAATTAGGATGCAAAGCAAGTAACACTGGCAATAAATACAAAAGAACATAAACAGTATGAACCAGTATGAACACACACACACACACAAAAAAGAGGTATGATGTATACATTGTAGACACATACTATACACACACGTCCCTCCATGCACATTTATACACACACTCACTCACATCTTCCTTCCCAGTTTCATTTAACGATGCTAAAAATTAGTCACAAACATATCAGTACTAAAATAATTCCTTTTTAAGACAGAGTAAGAAGTAAAAATTAAGTTCCTCTATGTAAATGGAGTTCTAATTCTGCAAATCATCATACAACATTAAAGGAAGGGGCAGCTTTAAACCACGGTTTTTCAGTTCTTCAAACTTAAAGGAAAAATGGTCTTAAAAAGCTTCACAGCACACCATAAGTCAGTGATGCAATCTGTAAAATTTTTATTTTAAATTATATACAGTCGTTGCAGAACAGGTCAGCATAAAGAAACACTAATTGCATTTGATGTCCCTAAAACATATTTTGAAGTCCACATTATGATTCCATTATCATACTGACTGATTAACAAATTTTATTTTGGTAAATAAACAGATATTCTGTTAGTCTGAAAACATATTTCAGCAAAGTATCTGGGAACAAATGTCTGAACAAGCATACAGTAAGTCTAGAGCAGCAGTTTCTTAAGGATTACACATCAATATAAATATATGTGCATATGCCACATTTTATATACTAAGCTTGTTTGACAATGTTCTATTAAAACACTAAATAGGTGGGTTATATAGAAACAAAAATGTAAGCATTTGAAAAAAGGAAATTTGCTGAACAGCCTAGGTCCTAATTATGCATACTATATTTTCATAAAACAATCTTTCAGCCATGTTAGCACCGGTTGCTATGTACATGTAATGTCTGTTTTGAGTAAGCTTTGAACATAGTTTAATCATGCAGAGCACTACATTTTGTTATTGGTTACATGTAGCTGAGTACGTACAGCCCACTCAACTTTAACCTCTTCTGAATGGAGACCCCTCATAAGGATTTAGATAGTACACTAGGTGAATCTTCATAACCATCTGCTTCATTTTAAACAGATATTATTACCTGGAAGAACCGCACTCTTCCTTGACTTCCACTGAGGTATCAACTTCACTCCCTCGAAGTTTTAGGTATGTGCAATGAACATACTGAGAACTTTCCTTTGAATTACTGTTGCTGCTCTTTCATCTGTTTTTTTTAGCCTTTCGATTTAATGAGGGCTGTGATGCTCTAGTTAGAGAAAGCTGACCGGGGAACACTTCAACAATAGTCACTGAAGAGGGTGGTAGTCTTTGAAGAAGAAATGTATGCAGAAATACAAATGACTATTGTGGAGACTGTTCAGGAATAGCAAAGCACATTTAAGTCCTTTATTGCCTATAAGTGACCCTCAGTTGTGAGGTGAATAGGAATCAGGGTCATGATATTTTTGATACTGGGCCTGCTTCTGTTTATGCAGACCAAGGTTTGGTTCTGACAACCATGAGCCATTTGTAGTACAGTTGTTATTTTGTGTAGATGTGCTGCAATGGATAGGAAAGTAACTCCAGACAGTTCTGGAGCACAGCCAGGCAAGAAAAGATTAGGAAAAAGCCTCCAGGAACTGAACTGACAAGTCACATGCTGAGGTATTGGATGATGCTAGGTATATAACTTCTGGCAAGTCTGGGTGTTCATTCATTTCACTTTTGCCTAAGGTAAACCAGAACTATTTCCTTGTGTCATAAAGCTGTAAGGTTACACTGCAGGCACACAGATGATATATCATCAAAGAGGTACAGTTTAGAGATGTAAATGATTCTATGGTTTTCTGCTGCTGGTCTTTAAACTTAGATTCATAGGGGTGGAGAATGTGTGCAAACCAGTTTTATATTCTTGCTGTGTCCAGAATGTGTCTAGAATTGCTTTCAAATTTGTACTAAGGCATGAAGTAGCACATGAGCTGTGAATGTTTTGGGACTACCCTTGTCACACAAGAGAGCGAAGGGAAATCCTGCATGCATTTTTTTTTATTTCTGTTTAATAAGGTTGAAATTCATTGATTTATTCTCTTGGCTGAAGTTTCAATGTACATCACAGTTACCAAATGAAAAGACAGAGAGGTGTGTCTGATTTCATCTAAGGGATAACAAGTAAGAGCATAGATAAACATTATAGATAGGCATACGCTGCCTCCTGTGACTTATGCAGGACGGAACCTGGGAGCTTATTCTTTCTTCTGATCAGATAAAATATTGCTATTAGCATGACTGCAGGCTGCGGTACAGAGCAGATGGCAAAGAATCTGCTCATAGTCATTGCTGGGTTGCTGGAACTATGTCATGTTAATGGTGTAAGATTTTGTGAGACAAGCACTCATGGGTATATTTTTGCTTCCCAAAGGGTTACAAATTATAGTACAGACTACTGTAATCATTATTAGAGAAAGAAGATTCTGCATGTTATGACTGAAATTGAAACTATACTCATTGGAAGCATTCTTAACTGTGGAAGATGCTGACATTTGTTCAGTAACAGAAACCTAGTTCAAAGCTGCAGAGAGCACTCCAGCCTTACCTGGTTACTCATCCTATCATACATTTAGATCCCAAACTGTGGGCAGCAAAGCTAAAGGAGGTGGAGTTTCAATATACATTAAAGACAGACACACCTCCAGGCTGGTCGAACAGTATGACACACAGGAGACACTCCAAGTGTAGTTAACCATTGACAAGACCCCTATTCAAATCATAGCTAGCTACAGGCCACCAAATTTGTCTCAAAATGCCCACTCCATCTATCTGGACATCTTTGAATCTATCAAGATTCAACCCTTTACCCTGATCCTGGGCGACGTTAACTACCCAAACATAGACTGAAAAAACTACTCATGCCAAAACACAAATGTCCAGAGATTCCACGATTTTATCAATCCAAATGCCTTGGAACAGCTAGGTGATACCCCCACAAGAGGTGATAGTATCTTGGACTTGGTATTAACTAACATGAGTAACCATTGCAGCACCCCTATAGTATCATCCTCCCTGGTAAGATCCAACCATAAAGCAGTCACTTTCGAAGTCACCATCTCCGCTGACCCCCCTCTAGCTAGGATCAAATAAAAAACATTCTCCAAAGCTGATTACAACCTCCTGAGGAATGCTATAAACAACTTTACAGCCCCCTCCCCCTCTGTAAGTACAGGCACCAATGTCCAAATCTACATCAATGTACTATACAAGCATTTATATAGATGCATGGAATCACGAATACCTGACGGGACAAAATCATCCTTCGCAAGGAAGAGTAAAACTGTCTGGTGGACATCTGCAATAAATAACCTATATAACAAAAGGAAAAAATTGCTGTCCAGGACCAAGAATGAGCAGGTGTCCAATTGGAAGCAATCTGTCCTTAGCCTGAACAAGCAAATAAGAGCACTAGTGAAATCCTCTAAAGGCAACTTTGACTCCAAATTGGCCCCATCTACTAGAGATAATCATAAGGCCTTCTTCACATATAACCACAATCTCAAAGGAAGCACTCAGATCTGTTCAGAACTGATGGTCAAGGATGTGAAGCCTCTGCACTGGCCCAGTAATCAAGGACCCTCAAGTCTTACCACTGGCAACAGTGAGGGATGTACACAATGGGAGGATGACAAGTACACACACAGTAAAGCACAATTTCCCTGAAGAGCACACAGAGATCACAGTCAGTGTGGGGCTAGTTTCTCCTTATTTCTCCAGATCCCCAATAAGACTCCTCACTGCACAGCTATAGGGTTGAGATCTCAGCTGAGTGGCCAAGCTAAGACCTCCACCACCCTCTCTTTCTAACCAGTGCTTCGTGTCCCTGCCCAAGTAGCTGACACACACACACACACACACACACACACACACACACACACACACACACACACACACACACACACACACCTGGGAAAGGCTGGCACAGGTTTACTAGCTACCCCCCCATTTCCCAGACTATAAGTTAGTTTAAGCTGCCACCAGCCAACTCCTTATCAGCTACTATAAGGCCCTTACAAAGGGTGTCCAATCCTACTGTGTAATGTTACTATTAATCCAAATGGTAGTCTGACCAGGACTTGCAAGGCTATTTGGGAGTGGCCTGTACAGTGTCACCAAATACATATGCCAGTACTCTAAGAGCTTAAATATGTCTCACAAATATCAGTCACAAAGATAGGTTTAAATATATTTAATAATAAATAATAAAAGAACAAGACAATACTCAGTAACTCAGTGCAGTTACTTCAGAGTTCAAAATCATAGGAAATATTTTAAAACAACTTTGCAGGACAGTCTCAAATAAATACAGAAAACATCTAAACTAATCTTTACTATATTCTTATCTATATCTAAGAGATATACTATGCCCTGAATCTTACTTACAAACAGGCAAGTGCAAATGATGATGATGAGTTGATGTTCTTGCTAGGTCCAAGACAAAATACAAAATCCACAGTCTCTCTCTGAGAGAGTTCTTAAATTAATATCACATTTTACTGTTGGGTTAGCTTGGGTGACATCACTGTTTATCACCTTACTTGAGTTCCCAGGCTAAACAAAAACTTAAGAGAATTTCACATCTCTGTGTTAAGAATACATATCTTTCAGATGTTTGCTTAGATCTTGGAAGTCGTAAAACAATAAAACACTTTATATTTTAAACCTAGTAATTAGTTTTCCTCAAAGACAATACAAAAAACTTCTAGTTCTAGACATTGTGTCTGCTTCTGCATAGAAATTGAGAGATGACATCTCTTGTTTATGACCCAGCTATAAAATAACTTAACGTCAACTATTCTTACATTTTGCAAATTAATCTTCTATGTTCCAGCAGAGTATGCTATGGTTACTTTCTTGAAGCTCAGTACATAACATACAGTTCTGTATAAATCATATCAATATTCATAAATAACATAGAATTATTTACAAAATTCCAGATAGCTGGGCTGGCAGTGTGACAAAGGACACCACATACGCAAACGCTGTAGATATAGTCAACCTAGTGGCTCGCAGATTCAGTGAAAACTTTATCCCTCTGTCCCCCATCCATAAATCAGGACATCCCCAGTACTGCTCCCCACCCCTTATCTCTAGGTAACAGGTCATGACTGCCCTTTCAAAGGCAAAAAATACAGCCTCCATGGTACCAGATAACATCCCAGGCTGCATCCTACATGAACTCAGGCACAAACTTGCAGGATCATTATGCACCCTATGCAACTAAAGCCTGAGTACCAGCTCTGTCCCAGCTGTGTGGAGGATAGCCACTGCCATCCCTTTACACAAAGGTGGAGTGTCCACCGAACCGGGAAAACTATAGACCCATCAGCATAACTAGCCTGATCTGCAAAGGCTATGGAATGGATTATTATGGACCACATTAACAGGGACATTGGCAACCTCCAAACACTCGACCCCACACAGTTTGGCTTTGTCAAGGGGAGGTTATGTCTGTTAAATCTGGTCAACTTCCTTGAGACAGTCACCAAAGCTATGGATGAGGGGAAGATGGTGCACACCTCCTACCTTGACCTGGCCAAAGCCTTTGATACTATCCCCCACTTGGGCATAATAGATAAACTCTCTCAGCTAGACATCAATCCATATGTTACCAGATGGGTAGCAACCTGTCTCACTGATCGAATCCACTTAATCAAAATAGGGGAAGCCACCTCAAGCAGTAGACCCATAATGAGCAGTGTACCCCAATGATCTGTCTTGGGGCCTATGTTATTCAGGATATACTTCTCAGAGGTGCAGGCCAAAACCAGTGGGCTATGGCTGACCAAGTTTGCAGATGACTGCAAAATGGGCATAGTCATCAATTCCCCAGGGGATGTGGATGTTCTCCAAATGGTTCTCACCCAAACAAATGACTGATGTCAGAAACATGGCCTCAAGCTGAATACCAAAAAATTCATCATCATCCCCTTTGGGGAGAGTGACATCCCCACATATTACTACATTAATAACATCCTAAGCACGCAATCAGTCGTGAGGGATTTAGGCACCCAGGTTGATAGCAACCCGACTTTTGACCACCATGCTGCTTCAGTTGTATGGAAAGCTTTCTACATGGCCCACCTCATAAGTAAGAGTATCTCATCCATGGACAAGGAGGTCATAACATCCCTGTCTTCTTCCCTTATAAGGCCAATTATTGAGTACAATTCCCTGTTCAGCATGTACCTTGCAAAGAACCAAAATAAAAATGCACCAGAGTTGACTAAAAAATGGACTATATTTTAATAAAATAAATAAATACCATAGACATTAAGTGCTTTTATTTCTCTCTCTCTCAGGAGACTTCATCAGAATAAAAAGCATAGGTTAACCAAACATTTAAATAGCAGAAGTTATATTACAATTGGATAGTGGCTGACCTAGGATCGCACAAAAAAATGTCACATGTAAAAGCATAATCTAATTTGTAAACCATATATAATACATTCTGTACATAAAAATACAATAAAAAATACTTCTCAAATAGTTCACTTTCCAAACACAATTAATATAAAGTGAAATCACACCTTGGAAAGCACAGGTAGCAGATGGAGAGACCACAGCGGTTCCTCACCAGGAGAATCCAGGGGCAAAAACATCTACCCTACACAGATAGGCTAGAAGCCCTGTCCCTCTACTCAGTTTCATACAGACTCCTCAGAGGTGACCTCAGTCTAGCATACAAAGCAATCTCAGACCCCACCTTGATGTGACTGCTACATATCCGCAAGCCAAGCTCCACTTGAGTAACCCACATGCGCAACCTCAACCTGGTCTGTGATATCAACAGGATTTGTTGGTGGGACAGATTTGTGTCCCAGAGACTTCCCCCATCTGTAGAATAGACTCCCTCTCCACATCAAGCAGAGTACCTCATTATCCCTTTTTAAGCTCAACCTGGATAACTGGATGGGAAACAGAAAATACACCCCTGGGATTCCACCTGTGTCCCTGCTGGACAGGGGCTTTGGGTGCTGACTTGTCTAAACATGGGTTAAACTCTTGGCTAGGCTTATAAGGGCCTCAGGGCTAATAGCCTAGTAACTTCCTATGATCCTAGGAGCATATGATCCTATGTTTACATCTAATGTGACAAAGGATATGATGGTGATACTGAAGGTAGTGAAAACAGAAGTTGGGTAGAAGACTGCCAGAAGGAGTGAAGACAAAAATATAACTAGTAAAAGAAAACAGATTTACTGTTCTAGGTGACAAAACTAAAGTGGAGAGTACAGCACATCTTGGAAAGCATAATGATCTTAGCTAACAATAAACACAAGAATAAGGGTAATAGAAATTACCACCTGTAGGAGGAGCTTTTAAGAAAATCTAAAAATCTGTCTTGATGCCAAGTTGTCTAGAAAACCTGCATATAGATAGCTTAAATGTGAGAAGCCAGAAAGAGACATAGCAGAAGAAAGATATAGCATTCTGGATTTCATTTTATCAAACCGTTGTCATATTTGTGTTATTTTGGTGAGTGATATCACACTGATGGGTGGCACAGTGATGCAGCAAATAGTATTGTCTCCTCAAAGCATGAGGTTCTCTGGTTTGATTATCAGCTGGGGTGCCTTCTGTGTGGAGTTTGCATGTCCTTCCTCTGTTTGTGTGGGTTCTTCCAGCTGATCCAGTTTCCTCCCACATTCCAAAGACATGCAGGTGTGAGTGTGTGTGCTAGGGTGTGGAAGGACAGCTGCGGCAAGGCTAGCCACCCAGCAGTGTGAACCTCGGCTCTAGATGATTGTCACTTTTGAAGAGACACTCCAACACTATTTGAAAAAATGGGAAAAGGAGTTGTGGATGGATGGATGGATGGATGGATGGATGGATGGATGGATGGATGGATGGATGGATGAATGGATGGATGGATGGATCAATCATAGAGAAGGAGTCTGGTAGATGATTAGCAATGATGATTTCTTTTGTGTGTCTATTTTATTTACTTATTTTATGCTTTCCTTCTAAGGTCAGTCACACACAAGGCCTACATTCTCCTTTCATTGGAGTCTTGAAGTGATATTAATACTGAACAGGGAATACTTGACCAGGGCAATTAGGAATTTCCCCTAACATTTTGGCAGCTATCTCCAGAGGGTTGTGTCCCTGAGCAAGAAATCCAAGATGACTGATTACAGTTAGTGAGGAAAAGGACAAAGCAGAGAAGTTGTCACTAGTGTGGAATTAGCTATATCTAAATGAGCACATTTCTCATCAGTTGTGAATTACACAACTAACTAAAGGATGCCTGGATGATGCTGTGCTGTTGAGGCTCTTTTTGTTTTTTTTTTCAGAAGGAAAGCCATCTGATGAGGATGCTTTATCTTAAGGAGGTGCTGTAAAAATGTGATACAGTGACAAAGAGGAAGTGCTGTAAAAATGTGATACAGCGACAATTTTACAGAATTCTCCAGCAGCTGTTGTTGGCAGAAATATTTTCCCAAATGGAACTGCAGTGAAGAGCACAAGTTCAGCATATGTAAATGCAGTCATGAGTGCTTGTGAGAAGAAGCAGCTGAGATGTAGCACATATGTTGCAGTATAGCAAGCCTCCATTTGAAGCAGCAGAGTGAACCAACAGAAGAGAAGACAACGTAAACAATCATCAAAAGAAATACTCTTTTGAATAGATCATTTATTTGGGGTATCTTTACTTAACCTTTGGGAATTACAGTGCAAGATGTTCATGCTTTGATACACCTGAGAGCAGAGTCATTTTGTGACATTACTTTTGAGTCTGTGTTGATGGCTGAAAACATTTTGACTGAGTCTAAGGACAGAAATAGTCCGTTCAATGGACAAGAGTATGTAGCAATCACAAATAACTTTTACGGTAAAATGAAGTTAGTTGTTCAGTTCAGAACAGTTGAAGTGTAAGCTTAACATTTAGAAAAAGTACTTTTGTGCAACTTGCAAAAATGTGTAAGAAATAAATCACATGATTAATGAATTTTATGGACTGGAACTTGAAGTTTCAGTAAATAGACCTATTGTATCAGGGGCTGGCTGGTTAATAGAATCACCCTCCGTCTATGTTGAGAAGCAATTGAGACTCATCCTGGATAAGTATAATTTAGTATTAAAATATAGTAAACTGTTTTTAGAAGATCTACATGGATATCTGAAAGATGTTGAACACTGCTCTTTTAACCTATTTGTAACCATGAACGTAATATCTTTCTTTGTAGTGATCTCGAATGCAGCTGGGATTGAAATGGTGAAAGCATGTTTCACTAGGAATAGTGATTATAGTATGCAACATATGGATTTTATTTGTTTCTTATTAGAAATGATATTGGAACATAATGTATTCATCTTTGAACAGAGTTATTATCTACAGGTGGCTGGCGTAGCTATGAGCACTCCTTGTGCCAATAGCTATGCCAATCTAGTTATGGCAGAATGGGAGTCTCAACATATAAGAGACTTATTAGGGAAGAACATTTTTTTTTTGTCATTTTGTGGACGACTTATTTCTGCTGTGGAAGGGAACAGAGAATGATTTTCATGACTTTTTAGAGAAAATAAATGAAGCAGTGACTTTTTGAAACTCACTGATGAATTTTCTCCAAGTAACATAAACTATTTAGATGTACAAATTAAAATGGATGTTAGTAATAGCACCATTTCAACCAATGTATTTAAGAAAGAATGTTACTTTCCATCATATTTACACAGAGATAGTATGCAGCCAGGACACGTATTTCCAAACATCCTTAAGGGACAGATTTTACAGTTCTCAAGATTAACAGTGGATGATGATGAGTTTAAGATGGGCCTAGATAAAACTGGTAAAGACTTTGAGAATAGGGGATATGGTAGAACAGAAATTGATAAAATATGTGACCTGGTCAGGAAAGAAAGAAATAACTTGGACAGACCATTTTATTCTTTACCCTGTAGAAATAATATGCTGAAATGAAAATCTAAGGATAAGACATTTTCTTTTACTTTAACATACAGTAGTGAAGTTAATGTGATCAAGAATATTGTTAGCAAACTATGGCATATTCTACATATGGATGAAAATGTAGGGGAAATCATATGACATAAACCAAATTTTACCTATAGAAATAAGAAATCTTTAAGGAGACAACTGTTGTATCCTAAGGTAAGTGATGTTCTTATAAATGAGGAAATGACAGGTACTAAGAAATGTGGGGTTTGTAATTTTTGTAATTATGTCCAAGAATGTCCAGTTTTTAAACACCCAGATTCTGGTAAAGAATTTAGATTTAATGTTTCAGCTGATTGCAATACAAAAAAATTTGTTTACTTAGCTCACTGTGTATGTTGCAATAAATTTTATGTGGGTAAAACAAATGAATAAGGGATCATTTATATTGTATGAATAAGGGGTTGGAACATAGTGCATTAGCAAAACATAGAATACAAGAAGAGAATGAACACAAGTTTTTATTTCACGTTACAGAAACAGTTAAAGTAGATATGAGGTTAGGTGATCTGATTAATATTACTGAACGTAATGAGACTAGATCGATTTTAAAGTAGAGGGCACATAAGGGTTCTGGCTTAAATGATGCGGTTCCTTTAAAGCCAGAACTCAATAGTAGAGGTTTAAGGAAATGATATATATATATTTGTATTTATGTTTACAGATTTATATACTATTTTTATTTCTGTTTTGATGGAACAGCATCACATGACTTGATTGGGTATGTTAATAGGTTGATTGTTTAATTGGTTTTATCTAGTGGTGTATATAAGAAGCTTTTCAGTTCTACTTTTTGATCTGATAAAGAAATTTGTAAATTGTGAAAGCACTTATCTTCATATTAAAGTGTTCTTTTTTTAAAACACGTTTTTAAACAAGTTTTTGATGATGGTTTATTAGCCGTAGAACTGTACTTGACTTTATAAATACTGAACAAAGAAAAGTTATGCATTTGTTAAATGTTGTTAGAATTAATACAGCAGCGGCATACATGAGAAACAGGGGTTAACCAAAATATTTTTATCTTTGTGGATATTTCAAACATTTAATTAATTATCCTCAAAGATGTATTCAATGTTGGGATAGGGGCAACTCAAGCAACCAAGTCAAACTACAGTGTTAAAAATGCAACAGTGAGGGGTATTTCTAGTTTGAATATCATGAGATAGGTCCATATTAAGTCAATGAATGCACTAAAGTCCAAATGCTGCTTAATCGAACCTACTTGCCTGAAATGGCAAAATCTCAAAAGCACGGAACAGAGATTTTTTTTTCCTAGGGAAAAAAATCACTGGGCTGTTTTCGGGACTTTGCCATTTCCTCCACTGTGGTGCAATCTCAAAGTTAGTATATTTAAGTATGTGGGAGTGGGGGCATAGCCCCCCACGTCACGGAGTGTGGGGGGCAAAGCCACCCACTTTATTTTGTGTTTTTTTTTAATGGATCAGAGATTTTTTTCACTGGGAAAAAAAATCACTGATCTAATTGTTTGACATTTTGTTTTTTCGGTGTTAGTGGGTTGATTATATAGCATTCGGATTTAGTGTGCTTGCTTATATAATATAGGCCCCATGAAACTACTGCAGATGGAAGGGGGGTAAAAGGGAGAAAAAGTTAAACTACTATAGTAGTTAATAATACAGTGCAAGATGTAACTGTTCATGAAGTGGAAAATGAACTTAGGGAGATGAAACAAACATTGTTTCACAAAATGATGTTGGTTATACTGAATAAGATGTTGAGCTAGAATTATTGAATAACATAAGTATGAGCAGCTTGGGATGAAAGTGAAGACAGCAATGAAGTAAATCAGGAGCAAGTCCTAGAAAATATGTTAATTTCACTAAAAACATAATAAGGATAAAAACAGAAAGTTTAGGGGGATTCACATGTAAGCATTTATTAAACATAAAAAGAGAAAGCCTAGTTTAAATATTTTAACAGTTAAAGATAAAAAAAATAAAATTATTTAAAAAGGATTATAGCATTAAGACAGATATGATTTGCTTGAAGTGTTTTTGACAACAACACAGAGGGAACAATTGAACCCTTAAGAGGACTGGATATAAGATAGATGTTTGGGACATATGAATGTTCTGGAATTGCAGTCCTTACTCAAAAATTCTGAGAAAGAAATAGATAGGTTCATAGGTTCATAGATAGGTACTAGGCTATTGGCCCTAGGGCCTATATAAGCCTAGCCAAAGGTACCCTGGCTTTCGCCACCCAAGAAAATTATTTGCCTGTGCCACTGTCGAGCAGAGCCACAGAAGTGATCCCCGGGGTGAATTTCCTGTCTCTCATCCAATCATCAAGATTTTTCTTGAAGAGTGCTAATGAGGAGTTGTGTTTAATGGGTTCTCTCTTGAAATGTTGGCACTCAAAATAGTGTGGGCTGACAAGTTGAAAAAAAGACTGAAAACCCAGAGAACAGTGCATCTCAAACATCGCTCTTCTCCTTAAAATTTCTTTTTGTGGGGGTGCAAGCCCCTCATGCTCCCTCCATGTGGAGGGAAATCCCCCCACACTCCTATACTTACATATATCAACTTCAGTATCACCGTTCTTTGGAGAAAAGGGATTATTTGAAGAAATGGCATTTCAGACTTAGCATATACAAGTCCAATCTTTTGGCCATTCAGTCACCATGTTTTGGGAGTCACTCAAACAGGTCCTGACATTTATATGGTTACCATTTATTGTTATACAAGGGTATTTTATGATAGTAGACATAAGGAAAGTTTCACTTAAGGATTATGATAGTATATGCCCTTAGTTCAGAGTCAGAGAGGGTACAAGTGTTTCAGCATACCTGAAACATGTTTCTTTTAATATAGTTGATAAGAGATTTTAGTTGCAATTTAAGGGTGAAAAGAAGCAGATGTTCACAGGATGTTAGAATAATAGACTATGTATAACAGGCAGCTGAAACAAGCGAAGGAGAGCAGTTTTACATATATAGATTGCAAGCCAATTGAAAACAACTGATCTATTCATTCATAATCACTATTATATTTTGAAAAGAGAGCAGTGGAAACAAGTATAATGCAAAATAGCACCGAAGGTGTGTACGTGTGTGTGTGTGTGTGTGTGTGTGTGTGTGTGTGTGTGTGTGTGTGTGTGTATAGATATATATATATATATATATATATATATATATATATATATATATATATATATATATATATATATATATACATACATATATATATATATATATAGCTATATATAGTCAATCTATGATGTAATGAAAAAGCAGAACACATATATCTGGGACCTTCATTTCATCCTGAAGTTCGGCATCAGGTCAAATATCTCTCTGCTGGAAGCCTGGTAAAATGCCAGATTGTGACACCAAAAGTCCTTTGAGATCCATTTCCTATGTGTTAGGCCATATGTCGATTCCTTTGTAAATATCATGAGAAAATATTCAGGAAATTCTAATAAGATACTGCAGTACAAAACACTCAAGAATGCTATCCTACCACCAAAATGTTGCCCATCTTGATTTATTTGGCAGCATATTGCTTCTGTTGGTATATGAAGTTTAGGGCTCATCCCATATGCAAGAATAGAAATGTTGCCTTGACTGATGAAATGTTTAAGCCTTTTTCCATTTTGTTGTAATGAAGATATAGTGCATATGTATGTTCCAGATATTGCTTTCACCCTACTTTTTGAGATGAGGCCAAACAGCTCCTCAGTGGAAACTGCATACAGTGTCAAACTGGGATACCATTATCTGAAACACTGAATTTTATGCCTGTGCTGAAGACTCTATGTCAGTTTCCTAAGGCAGTTCATAAGAATTTCACAGAATACTTGTGTGGTGATTTGAGGTGTTGCCATCTGTGCCAGGGAGAATACAGCAGTGCATGTGTAACATATGCCAGCGTAATTAGATGGAGTTTTGTAAATGATTTTGTGTCATTTAACAACCACACTGACTGGTATAGATTCTTGTGTTAAAAATGTATCAACAGTGCTATTATAATTGATTAAATGTTTGTTTAATCAAAGAATTCTTGAAGGGAAGAGTAGAAATTTTTGAAATTATTCTATAATTTTCAAATACTGCAACAGATCTTAGCAAAGCTCTGAACGTGTATTGTTCCACAGTCAGGTGATCAAATGTGATGTAATTCTATAACTACCACTGAGAGATTGGAACTCACACAACAGCTTGTTTTGTTTTGTTTTCTTTGGAACCTGATATAAAAATCTATGACAGTTATCACAGTTAGTTAGTTGAGTTCAGTTCAGTCTGTTAGAAGGACATCACCTTGCCTTGTGGAAGTAAGCATTTCAGCATCTAATCTTGCCTTGCTGAATTAATTAAGTTAGCTAGGGAACAGTTATTCTTTAGGTAGTCAGAGAATACAGTGAGATCAGTTAACCCAACAGTTTGAATCTGTCCATCTGTGTTATTTATATTTCTCCTTTGATTGAAACTCTGATGTGTATTGTACTTAGATATTTCATTTTCTCATGTTTTCCATTTTATTATTTATTATTAAATATCTTTATACCTTTTAATGTGGTTGGACTTTTAAAGAATATTTTTTAAATCTTGAGAGCACTTATGCTTATTTTAGTGACTCCTTTGTCACTCTGAAAAAACTGGCTGCTTTGATTACACTCTACCATTTATGTTATTATTGATCTTACTCATCTTACTTGGATACCATTGTAAGAGCCTGATAGTGGTTGACTGGTGGCAGTGGCAGTGAGATTACCTTATAGTCTGGGAAGAAGGGATACAGCTAGTAAATCTGTACCAGCCTTTCCCAGGAATGTGTGTGAAAATCAAATACTCAGATGTGGGTGTGTCAGCTACTTGGAACTGGGACACAGTGCTCCAAAATGAGTCTTGTATGGGATCTGGAGAGATTGGGAGTCTAGTCCCAGGTCTGGAGCAGGTTCCCTGTGTGCTCTTGGAAGAAATTGTGCTTGATGCAGAGAACTGCATTTAAAATACTGTGTAAGCTCATTCCTGTTCTTAGTAACCATCTCTCACCAGTGTCAGTGGTGAGGATTGAGGTTCTTTGAGTGGTGGCATGGTGTAAAGAGGGGCCGGCATACCTTGTCAGATACTTGAGTACAAAATGTAGTTAAGAATGCCATTCTACAAAAAATGTCATTCTACAAACAGGTATTTCATTGCATCTTATTTTTGATTTACACTGCATCACATTCAATTTGTATGACGATTAGGACTCATCCTATAGGTAGTAAAAAAAAGTTGCCTAGTCTGATGAAATAGTTATGATTTTTTGTGTGTTTATGTGTTAAGATTTTTGAAAATAATAAAACTTCAAGAAATCTAACATTGTAGATTATATATTGATAACTGTTGTGTTACATCAACCAAATGATTATGATAATCCTAACAAAATTCAATAATGCTTAAATTTTCACAGTGACATTCTGATCAAGTAATAATTAATCTTCTAGTGACATTGATGTCCATATGATACAATTTAAGGCAGAGCTATAAAAGTAAGGATATCTCAATAACTTTGCCTACATTACCAATCACTACTAACCTACATCAACACCAGCACTAACTGGGTAGCTTTATTCAGGTTTTAAGTTACTTGATCTATATATTTTTTATTGCCCAATTTGAACATTACATTTCATAATTCAGTGTAATAACCACTGCCCTGTATGCATTCTTTAAGCTTAGTACATTCTTACATTTGTAGTAGCTGTTCTACATCCTATGTTTTGAACTCTAAATATGTTACAAATCTAGACTGCATCCTATAAAGACAGATTAAGTAAATGAAAGCAGGGTGACCACTTAGAAATAAGTTGGAATTCTTTACTCTCACTCTGTGCTATTTGTTTCTCAGCATAGTAAATGTTCTGTAGTATATGCCAACATTGTTCTATTGGAGGGGAGACAGTAGTTCTATACCCTAGCTGAGGATTTGTTTTGCTGCTAGAAGCATTATGCTAGGGGGTTGTGTTGGTTTGACCTCAAATGTGAAACAAAATCCTGTGAGGTATTTCTTGGCTGAGTCTTTTATTGGTTGTATCTTTTCTGCCTCTGCCCAAACATTTGACCAAAGCTCTTTAAGTAGAAGGCAATCCCGCATTATATGATTTTGCAATAAGATTGAAGGGTGTGACCTGCATTGCCACCACTGAGGAAATTCATCTCTAGAAGCTGTTAATGATAGTGTGGAGACCAGAAACAGTTGATAGAGACACTCCCCAGAAAATTATCTCCAGTTTGGGGAGGTAGTGATTGAAGATAGAAGCTTAGTGATACTATCTGAAAGCTCTATAATTTTCTTCCATAAGATCTGATTCGTAAGATCAAAAATAAAATTATAGGAGGCCTCACTTAGCATAACATAAGCTAATGCAAGGCACAATGTTTTGGAGCCATCACTACTAACAGGGTTAAATAGCATCTGTATAAGCCAAGAATATTTTACTGTCTAAAGGTTGCTGGGGGAGATAGCTGAGTTGAAAAGGGAAGTGAGTTGGTAATAGAATATGGTATGGCTGAAAGAAACCCTGTATTCTTGCAGGAATTCATCTTATGACTAATGCCTTACTCTAAAGTAAAATTGCTGGGCAAAATGTATACTTCTTTCATGCTGATATTGTAAGGGGAAAGAAGCACTAAAGTGTTATAGATTTAGAAAGTGCTCTAAAAGGAAATATCAGAGTAGCCAGGACATTTTAAAAGGTGTGTGTATATATATATATATATATATATATATATATATATATATATGCCCCTAGAAAGGTCATTGAGATACTGGGATTTGCCCATAGTTGTCAATTATTGAAAATAGCTTTCTGTGAGGCTGTATAACAGGTAAAGATGATTGGGAATTATCTTGCTTGAGAGTTGATTGGTGCGGGTAAGGACAAAACTGCTTCCATGAGATCTACCTATACTCGGGTATTTTCTGTCAGATACAGGTCAACAAAATTTCTGAATAGCGTTGCTTGGTAAGCTAACAATAGACTTCATACCCTAATGTCTTTGTGAGATTATGAAGCATAATGAGCTGCCATTGTGCATCTGGTATAACATAGTGCCCAGAATAAAAATCACTACAGCTTTATCCCACTTCTGCAATATGGAATATGAAAATTTCTAATGGCAAACCTTGAATTTCATATAACATTTTAGAATATAGCATCATTTTGAATAATAGCTTTTTATCAAAAATAATTTCCATGTTTCCCATTCTTCTAATGTAGTATAAAGTGTCTGCTGTAGGTAGTGGGCATTAATTGTTTTTGTTTCTAGGGCATTTGATGCTAGGTTAATGCCAAGATGTCTAAAGAAGGGAGTGTTCATTATAAAGTTGCAGTGATCTGTTTTCTTTGAAGAGTGACACCGATTCAGGTCCATCAAGCCAGATTTAGAAATATTACTTTTATAATTTGATATCTCATCCTATTCCTATAATATCTTCTAACTACCTCTCAGAGATACCATGGTATTTTCCAGAAAAATTAGTAAATCACGAAAGAGAACTGTTTCATCTTTTATCAGTGCTGATTATGAAGAGAAGCTAACTTCCCTCAAAAGTTCTTTAAGGGCTACAGCTAACAGCTCTGTTAAAACTGCAAATTACAGTGGGGCTAATGGGCAACTTTGATGAACTCCTTTGAATACACCAAAGGATTGTGAAATGCATGCAGCAACTTTAGCTACAGTTCTAGTGTTCACACACACACACACACACACACACACACACACACACACACACACACACACGTACTTTTCAAAATATTAATCAATTGTAAGGCTACTGAATGTGGTCAAAGGCTTTCAAGGCATCCATTGACAAAAACATCTGAGATGTTGCGAAAGTGTGCACTCTCTTAAGCCATACAGCAGCCATCAAGATGTTTTCCAACATGATTCTTCCCTTTATACAGATATTAGATACTCTCAAAGTCCACATCCCCATAAAGAATTTTTTATCAACATTTAGGAGAGAGAGGTTGTCCTGTAGCTAGATGGTTTGGATGAGGGATTATCGGGTTTTACTAGAGGCATCAAAAAACAGTGATTCTGTGAAACTGGAATTTTTGCCTCCTGGAATGCTGATTGACAGGCTTTCAAAAAAAAGTAAGGTCAGCAGAGGAAGAGTTTTACATACCTTGCCTGGGAAATTGTCTTCACCCAGTGCTCTATTACATTTTAGTTTTTTAGTAGTCTGTAGTATCTCATCTTTTGTGAGAGGTTGCATTAGGGATTGAGCTTGATCTGAAGTCAGGGGGTTGAACGGTTCGGAGTGAGATGAGGGGTTAGCAAGATTAATGGATCCATTTTTGCTCACTTTTGAATCAGCATACATTTGCTGCTAATAGATACAGAATTTATCAAGCATTCCGGGAATATAGATTCCTAAGGAAGAGTTATTAATTCCTTACCAACAGCAGAGAAAAGCTGCCTAGCTGTACTTGTTTGTTTCCTTGCCAATCTTGATGTGACTTGAGAGGAAAGCTTGTAATATTGAATTCTGAGCATGTCTACTTATTTTTCTGTTTCCTTAGTTATTACCAGTGGAATGCTATTTTTGATGGTAGCTAACTCTGCCAACAAATTCCAGTCCCTTTGTTTAGTCCTCTGAACCAGTACTGTAGTATATTTGCCTAGTAATGATACTAATTCTGCATGCCAAGATTTCCACAGGCCACTTACCCAGGCATGTAAATTACCATGCAAAAAACATTTGTCCACATCCCAAAGAATATGTTGCTGATATGATGCAGCTTAAAGAGAGGTTCAATATTCTTGTGTGACTTTCCTGACTTTCTGACAGAAATCTGACCCATGAGCATAATAAGGGTATAACCTCTAATATTTGGGAGGTGAAGGAGTAAGTGCAGAAAACTGGCAAACTAAAGCTTCAGAATCTGAGTAGGGACATGGAACAGCATTGAAACATGAAAGATAATTGATCAATTCCTTGTCCATATAAATCCTGTCTATGTGACTGGATAAACCAAATGGGGAGAATGGTGGGCCAAGTAAAGATGAGACTGGCCGCTTCCTATCCCCAAATCAACCAGCACTATTTTACTTTTCCATCTCTGCAAATGTTTAGTATATGCTAATATTTATGGAGGGTGAATAGCTGTTGAATCTTTAATCTGTAATGCAATCTGTAATGCAACTAAAATCTACTATGATTATTAAAGAGCGTATTGCTCTGTCTTGTGTATCGACTAGAACCTTCCATTTTGTCTTCACTCCCATGGCATGATAAAAATATACGGAAATTAGTGTCAGAACTCTATCCCTCCCCCATGGATTGTAACTGCAGATATTTCTCCTGCCATAATTATTTTTCTTTTGTTGTATATCCTGTTTAATTTTGGATGCCACCAGGGCAATTTGTTTCTGGTGTTAGTCCTGGGCTTAGCTCTGATACAGCAGTCTCTATGCAGCCATTAACGTTAGTATACAGAGTTTCTGAGAGCAATTCAACATAGGCTGTTATGTTCTCGTGGTTTGGAGCTGCAATGAATTTTGACAAACCATCACTTAATAAAATATAATTTGCCTTGGAATAGTTTCTGTCACTGGTTTTAATGGGATTATGAAGTTGATTTTGATTTTGAAGGAGACAGCTTCATGGTCAGAGCTTACCAGAGAAAATGAGACATTGGAGAGAAGTACAGTATTCTACCACATTTGTGAGCAGAAGGTTCAGTATGTTGGAATCTCTAGTGGGTGTGTTCACCATATCATCAAGAGTCCAGAAATCTCTGTGCCTGTAGATTTGAGGTCAAGCAGGATTCCCAGTCTATAGAGGTGTAATTAAAGTCTCCCACGAGTACAGTGTTAGGTTCAATGGTAAGTGTCTCCAGTAAGTCCAAGTTAAGGTTACCATACGTCCGGGTTTCCCCAGACACGTCCCCTTTTTTGGGCTCCTGTCCGGGCGGTTTTTGAAAATTCTGCGATTTGTCTGGGTTTTAAAACCCGGACAAATCGCAGAATTTTCAAAAAACAGACATTCCTATTTCGGAGTCTTTCCTCCTCTTTGTTTTTTTTTTTTTTGATTGGCTCATATACCGGTATACAAGCCAATCAAAAAGTGGAGCTCTGTTCAATGAGGAACTGCTTGATGTTCTGCATTGAACAGAAGAGGGTCCACTGTGCGCGTTTTTGATTGGCTCGTATACCGGTATACGACCCAATCAAAAAGCAGAGTTTTGTTCAATGCATAACTGCTTGATGTTCCGCATTGAACAGAAGAGGATCCACTGTGCGAGGTTTTGATTGGCTCATATACTGGCAATCAACAATCAAAAATCCCCAAACATGGACTTTTTTTTTTTTTTTTTTTGTGCTGGTAGCAGCATATATTTTTTTGTCCTCTTACATACAAACAAATATGGTAACCCTAGTCCAAGTATACATTACGAGCTTCTTGGGACCTGAAGGGTGACCTATAGATGGCTAGAATATGGTACAGGATTTTGTCTATGGTGATCTGCACGTGGAGGAACTCCAGCACATCATCCTATCTGACCACCCTAGAAGTATGCTTGTTATTGATTATATTGAGACACCTCTGCCTTTAGCCCTTGTCTGCACAGCTACTGGTCTAAAAGTGTGGAAGGCATTGAAACCTTGCACTGTTGAGGTATTCTCTGCCACTTTAATCTGTGTCTCGGTAACTGCACAGGCTTGGAAGGAATGACTTTTTTTTATTTAGGCTCCTGGCATTAAGCAGTAACAGCTTGAAGTTCAGTTGAGTTGATTTTTCTATGTCAGTAGGTTTGTTAGTTTGACATTGCCTAAAAAAGGCACTCTAGGAGTGGCTAAAGTTTTAGCCAGTATTCAAAAGCCTAGAAGGGAAAGGTGCAGACCATCCTTGGCAAAGCAATCCATTCACAATCCATTTTTCCCACTTTTGCACATGGGGTCGGGGTGTCACTTCAACTGTGACAATCATCTAAAGCCAAGGTCTACACCATTGGGGGTCAGCCCTGCTTTAGTAGTTCTCCTTCAGCACATACTCTCACATACATACACACACACACACACACACACACACACACACACACACACACACACACACACACACACACACACACACTATGGCCAAGTTAGAGTGTCCAATCTACCTACATGCAGTTGCATGTTTTTGGAATGTGGCAGGAAACCAGAGCACCTGGAAAAAACTTATGTGAACACAAGGAGGACATGCGGACTCCACACAGAAGGCATCCTAGATGAAAACTGAAACAGGAAACTTCTTGCTATGAGGCTACAATGCTATCTGCTGTGCCATTGTGCTATCCCATCCTTGGCTAATGTGGTCTGTTTACCATGTCCTCCCAAGGTGACAAATATTGGATCCCCTTAGAATGACATCAGAAAGACAGACAGCTGTTGAAACCAATCATTTTTTGCTCGTATTGTGGCATCATTCTCTGTGATGATAATATGCTGCTCAATGGTAGGCTCATAACAGTCTGAGGCACATAGTCTGAAGGCTCAGTTATGCCTTTCTTCATATAGTCCAAGCAAGTAAATCTCAGGTCATTAATATCTACACGATTATGATGGAATCATACTGGTACCTGTGGCATAATGACTTGAGTTAGTGCGTGATTTGGAGGATCCTGTCTCCAGATAAGCAACTAAAAGTTATCTTCTCCTTGTTCAACCTAATTAGAGGAGAAATAGTTATCTTACAATGGAGTCTCCTATCATGTGAGTCCTAGGAAGTGTGTTGGCTTGCCTTAGGGGATTAGTGTTTGGTGCTATACTGAGAGTGACCGAGTGTGTGGTGTCAGGTGGTGTTTTTTCTAAGTGCCTTTGGATTTGATGAGGCATAGCTTTGAGAACAGATAGTCTAGATGATCTTTGTTGTTTAATAAGATAGTGTGTGTGTGTGTGTGTGTGTGTGTGTGTGTGTGTGTGTGTGTGTGTGTGTGTGTGTGTGTGTGTGTGTGTGTGTGTGTGTGTGTGTGTTGTTGTGAGCTATGTGATGTGTGTGCTGTGTGTGTTCTTTGTTGTACAATTGTATGTAAGAGTTTAGCATCCAGTGTCACTGTTTAAATTCACTTGTCACTCACAGTGCTTTTGTAAGGATTAAGTGATTGTTAGTAACCATGAATCAATTGCTTCAATCCACCAAGCTGGCTACAGTGAAGTTAGAAAATTGCATATCCATGCTGTCTAGTCCTTTGATTAGTGTGCTACAAGGGGGTGTTGTATTGGGATTAGTAGGCTATTAAAGGTGCTTTTTTTGGTACAGATGAATAAGGATGCTTTACTGGAGCAGATTATGCTTAATTGACTAAATTCTAGTAACTTTAATGTTTACACACTACTGAATTCTACTAAATCTGTCGTTATTGACGCCCAATGCCCAACTAGCTGCTCTAAGCTTTTTAGTGCACAAGGTATTTGCTGCATATTGCTACTTTACAGGAAAATGTGCTGTACAGGTGTTTGCTACTGCACAAGTCTCCACTAACCCACACAGATATGCACAATTCATAGCAGTACAGAAAAAAACAGAAAACTAATTAATGAGCCCCCTGTCCAATACAATTACAACACTGTGAGTCATTTTGTGTATTTCCCAACTCAGACCAGGCAAATACCTCCTGCCAAAAGATGAATAGACCCAACCTTTCTAATAAAAAATACAGTAGAAGAGAACCACAAGTGCAATGCTTCCACAAACCATTTAAACAGATATCTGGAAAACTCTTGCTGAAGGTAGTTTCAGTACAGTCTTACAGCAGCAACATTGGGTGGAAGAGCAATTGTTTTACAAAAAATAGAATGAAATGCATACATAAAAGTGGGAAACAGTAGTGATCACTCAAAATAACTTAAACTAGTGTGATTTAGCAATCAAAGGTACTTAACTTTGCCTGGATGGTAGTGGATACAAGTAAATCACTTCTGTAACACAGGCTAGGAATCCAAACTTTGCTGAGCTCTAGGAAATGAACAGGAGACAATATGTAGTAAAAGAGGTTTACTCAGGAGTAATGTTGGTTTGCTGGGTGGGCACTCAGTATCAAAGTTCTATGAAGAACAATGTTTGAGAAGAGTACATAAATAGTTTATAAAACAGAGAATATCAATGAAAGCGGGGAGGAAGGAACTTTCTAAATCAGATTGCCATAAGGGGTGAAGGCCAGAAGCAACGGCTTATAAAACCACCACAGCTACAGGGTAGCAGGTTTGGGATTTTTTTTTCAAACAGGCTAGCTAGAGAAGAACAAGCAGGCTAGCTAGATCCTGGGTGGTGAGTAGCTCTGTGCTGGAAATAGCAGGCTAGCTAGAGAGGCATCCAATCAAATAAAGCCAATATCAGAGCTCTTTCAGAAACAGTAGCTTAATGTGTCAGTGGGCAGACATAGAATACAACTTTAAGCAGATAAATGATAAGCAGAATATAAAAACAGTGAAGCAGAAACTGGAGCAGAGACAATTCTCTCATTATTGAACTTCTTTACAGTTTAAGGTACCAGGCTATGCAAACATTTGCCAATAGCATTCTTTATGGAAAATGCAGTAATAAATATCTATGCCTCATATCTGGTAGTAGTACATAGTTCTGCCACAGCTGTGAATTAAACTACATGACTATGGCCCAGTGGGGTTTAAAATACAAATGGATAACTTTTACAAGTAATACTACATGTGGAAATAGAAGCACGGAATACTTTATAAACACAGCAGCTGCCTCAACTCTAAAGCTTACATGGAGCGTGGACAAGTGTAGGGGGCGTGTCGGACTGCCGAGCAGTTTATAAATCCACGCCCATGCAAAGAAGAAATGCCGCAATGTCAAGTTACATGAGCGAGTCTGCTCACATGTGCACAATGTAACACTACACTCCCCCATATGTTAAACTGACAAAATTAAAAATAGAAAGATTTTAAAAATTGTTTTTATTTCATCCGATATAGCTGCCCGTATTTGTGCGTGTTTGCGCGGGTTTGCCCATTGCTTAGCTACAGTTAGCAGTTTAGACACCTAAAGAGGATAATAAGAAAAATATATGCATCATAAGCAAAATAGCAATAGCATAGTGGTTAGAGCCTTCATGCAAAGAGGAGGCATTCCCGGTTTGAGTCTCCACTACTGCACTTTCCATTTTCTGTTGAAAATCTGTATACAAAAATATTTTCTGACATTTTTTGTGCATAAGTTTTGTAAAAAACATTGTAAAGTTAAATGTAGTAGTGAACGGATTATATATATATATATATATATATATATATATATATATATATATATATATATATATATATATATATATATATATATATACATATATATACATATATATATATATATATATATGTATATATATATATATATATATATATATATATATATATATATATATATATATGAAGGTGAAATGGTTATGCATTCTGAGGCATGAGTACCCTATTTTAAGCAACATAAAGTACTGCTAAGCACATTTTACCAGTATTGAGCATATTTAAATATGATTGTTCATAGCTGTGCACAGCGCTAACAAGCACAATCACAACGTATTTGTGCGTAGCTGCGCACCGCACTAACCAGCACAATGTCGGGCAACATTGAGCAATGTCGAGCAACGTCGAGCAACGTTAAGCAATGTTGGGCAAAGTCAAGCAAAGTTGAGCAAAGTCGGTTAAACACAGCCACACCTCCTTTACTGTACCTTAACCAGTCAGGTCTGCCCAGTAGGAAAATAAAAAGCAGTAACAGGGCTTGAACTCAGGATACTGAGCACTATAGTCACAGTACTTAACCACTAAGCCAAGACAGCATCTCACTAACATGCACTTTCAACAGACACATATCTATCAAAGGAATTTTAAACATTGCCAACATTAGCTAAGCAGGTGTGCCTACAGCTGAGTTTCTTCAAAACTGGCCAGTCACAAATAAGTGTGGGAAATTAGGCATATTTAAATTCCACAGGCAGGAATACTTGCTATAACTGGTTGTAGTTTCCTTCTGCAGTCAGCATGGCTGGTGTTGGAGAAGGCACTTGATTTAGAGCGCAACGCCTGGGCATTGAGGAGTCCAAAGTAATGGTTCATAGGTTCATAGGTAGGTACTAGGCTATCGGCCCTGGGACCTATACAAGCTCAGCCAAAAAGGTACCCTGGCTTTTGCCACCCAAGAAAATTATTTTCCTGTGCCACTGTCGAGCAGAGCCACAGAGGTGATCCCCATGGTGAATTTCCTATTTCCCATCCAATCATCAAGATTTTCCTTGAAGAGTGCTAATGAGTAGCTTTGTTTGATATAGATAGGTAGTTTATTCTGGAGTATGGGAAGTCTCTGGGACAGGAATCTATCCCTCCGGCATGTTCTGTTTATTGTGGTGACAAGGTTTAGGTTCCTAGAGCATGTAGGTTCATAAGTTCATAGGTAGGTACTAGGCTATCTGCCCAAGGGCATTTTTAAGCCTAGCCAGAATGTGTTGGCTTTCAACTCCCTTTTAAATTAGTTTCCTGGGCCTCTGTCTAGCAGGGCCACTGAAGTGATCCCAGGGGTAAATTTAGGATTTCTCATCCACTCGTCAAGATTTCTCTTGAAGAGAGTCAGCAAGGGGCTCTGCCTAGCATAAACTGGGATTCTATTCCAGAGAGACGGAAGTCTCTGGGACAGGAATCTATCCCTCCAGCACGTCTTGTTTATTGCTATGCTGAGGTTTAATTCACTGGAGTGTGTGACTCTAAGAGATTTTGTTTTCTTGAGGTGGAGCATGTCCATTAATTCTGGGTTGGACAAGGCCTTATACGTCAGGCATAGATCACCTCTGAGCAGGCAGTAAGCAACTGAGTAGAGCTGGAGTTTCTTTAGTCGAGCTGCATAGGGCATCTCTTTGAGACCCATGATCCTCTTGGTGAGGTACTTCTGTGGTCTTTCCAGCTGTTGCATCTGCCAATTAAGGTACATTACCAAATGGGGCATTGTACTCTATTATGGGCCTAATGAGTGATGAGTAGAGGGGCACAATGACTTCTCTTGATCTAGAGGTGAACCCTTTCATGATTAGGTGGACTACATAGAAGGAATTTCTAACCACTTTGGCAATGTGATTATCAAAGGACAGGTTACTATCTACCTGGGTCCCCAGGTCCCTAATTACATTTTCCGTATCTAGTGGATTACCACCTATGTGGTAATTTGTGAGCACTTTGTTTTTTCCAAATGGGACGACTATGCATTTTGTGGCATTCAGCTTGAGGCCATGGTTTTGACACCAGGTATCTGTCTTTGTAAGACCCTTCTGGGGAATGTCTGTGTCAGCCAGAGAGCTGATTATGGCCCCCAGTTTGCAGTCATCTGTGAACTTGGTCAGCCATAGTCCTCCCATGATTGCCTGTACCTTAGCCTGTGGTAAGGTTGAGTCTGAACAGTGAATTTAGGTGAGGGTTTAGTTTATTTATTTTATTTTTTATTTATTTTACATTTGTTGACCGGGCTAGTCTAACTGGATATATGTCCATTTTCAGTAGAGGCCCAGGGAGAAAAGCTCCAAGCATGAACAATAACAAAGTTAACAATATATAACAAAGACATGTATAATAACAGTACAGAGGTAGCATTGGTTAAAGAAAAAATATAGTATTGAAAAATATTGACTATATTGACTTTAGTTCCTTTTGGAGCTCGTGTAAGACACAGCCTGGGACACCATCCGGTCCCATTGATGCTGTGTTCTTAGCTTTGGAGAGGGCTGTTTTTACCTGCATGTCTGTGATGTCTGGGGCTCTGCATTCATCTGGGATGGACACGGGCCCTTTTGGGGGTGAGGGGGGGTGAAGTTTGCACTGAACTTGTCCGCCAGGATGTTGGCAATGTCAGTTGGTTCAGTGTATTTTTTGCCATTTTGCAGTAGCTCAGAGCATATCTGAGAGTTGCCACCTAAATTTTTGATATAGCTAAAGAAGGCTTTGTGGTTATCTTTAGATTCCTTGGCAATATTTCTTTAGAAACTGGCCTTGGATGATTTTATGAGCGATCGTAGTTTCTTGCTAATAATGATCAGTGATGCCTTTCCTTTTTGGAATTTTCTCTATCATGTACTAGTTTCCTCCTTCTGTTGTATAGCATATTTATGGCCAAGGACCACCAGACTGGCTTCCTCTTTTTGAAGGAGTGAGTCTTGCTTTTACTTGGGATGGCTTGATCCATGCATCCCTGTAGATGCTCATAGAATGCACTTGTAAAGGATTTTAGGGATTGGATAGCATTATCCTGTAGCAAGGGGGCTTTGAAACTTTCCACTTCGGTTTTGAGAAGTGTGAAGTTTGCTTTTGAAAAGTTTCGGTCTTGAGAAGTGTGAAGTTTGCTTTTGAAAAGTGTTTCACAGTGGTTTCCTTGACTGGGGGTGGGGTCGGGATGTGGATGTCCAGTATGATTACTTTATGATCTGATCTTACCAGCGAGGAGTTTACCTCTGGTGTGGAACACTGATCCCCCATATTGGTGATGATCAGGTCCAGTATGTTGTCACCTCTAGTGGGCGTGGTGACCAGCTGTTCCAGGGCATTTGAGTTCATAGACTCTAAGAAGCATTGGGCAAAGGAGTTTGTACTTGAGTAATTCTCCCAGTCAGTGTTAGTGTAGTTGAAATCTCCTAATATCATGGTGTTTGGTAGGACCTTTATATTTTCCAGTGTTCTCAGGAATGCTGAGTGAGGGTTCTGAGACAAGGTAGGTGATCTGTAGCAGGCTACGATCTGATAAGCAGCTTTGCCCACCGTTAGTTGCAATTGATGGTCTCCGAGGCCTTGTGCTGTGCCACTAACCTGGAGGTGTGGGGTATCCTTTATGAAAATGGATACACCCCCTCCTTTTGTATTTAGGTTCGGGTTTTGGGGCCGAAGCTCGGAGGGATTGGGATTTCTTTAAGTGGAGCATGTCCAACAGCTCTGTGTTTGACATAGCTTTGTATGTTAGGCAGAGATCACCTCTGAGTAGGCAATATGCGACAGAGTAAAGCTGGAGTGTTTTGAGACGGTCTGTGTAGGGCATGTATTTGAGGCTGGTAATCCTTTTTGTGAGGTATTTCTGCAAGCTTTCCAGTTGTTGTAGATGTCTTGTGAGGTACATACCAAAAGGGGTGTTGTACTCTATAATGGATCTAATGAGTGGTGAGTAGAGGGGAACAATGACTTCTTTTTTTCTGCATGAGAAACCTTTTGTGATGAGGTGCACCACGTAGAAGGATTTCCTGACTACTGTGGTGATGTGATTATCAAAGGAGAGACTACTGTCCACCTGTGTCCCAAGGTCTCTTATCACACTTTCAGTGTTAAGTATACTACCACCTATGTTGTAGTTCTTGGGTACAGAGTTTTTATCAAAGGGGATGACAATGCACCTTTTGGCATTGAGCTTGAGGCCATGGCTTTGACACCAGGCATCTGTCTCAGTGAGGCCCTTTTGTAGAATGTCCACATCATTAGGAGTCATGATTATGGCTCCTAGTTTGTAGTCATCTGGGAACTTCATTAGCCAAAGACCTTCTGTGTTAGCTTGTTCTTCAGGGAAGTAGATACCAAACAGGACAGGACACAGAACTGAACCCTGTGGTACTCCACTTGTCAGTGGTCTGAAGTCAGATTTGGAGTCTGCTATTTTCACAATGTGGGTTCTGTCAGTGAGCCAGTTGGCAACCCATCTTGTGACATAGGGATTTATACCTAGTTTATTGAGTTTATCTATAATTCCAGAGTGTGGGGATGGTGTTGAAAGCTTTGGCAAGATCTAGATAGGCTGTGTGAACCACCTTACCCTTGTCTACAGCTTTGTTGACTGCTTTAAAGAAGTCTATCAGGTTTAGGAGACATGATTTGCCTTTTACAAACCCAAACTGTTTGTGGTCCAGAGTTTGGAGATTAATAATGTCTTTGTTTATATGTTCCATGATGATACGTTCCATGGCCTTGCAGACCAGGCTCATCAGGCTAATGGGGTGCTAGTTCCCAGGGTCCGTGGTGGTTCCCCCCTTGTGTAGTGGGATAACAGTTGCTGTGCGCCATTCAGCAGGCACAAAGCCTGAGTTGAGGCTATGATTGAACATGGTACTTAGGTGTGGTGCCAATTCGTTCTGTAGTTCATGTAGAACGCAGCCTGGGATGTTATCTGGTCTCATGGATGCTGTGTTCCTGGCTTTGGAGAGTGGTTTTTACCTGTGCAGCCATGACGACAGCAGCGTTGCATTCTTCCAGTATAGAGATGGGCTCTTTCATGGCTGAGAGTGGGGTAAAGTTAGCACTGATCCTATCTGCCAGGATGTTGGCAATATCAGTTGGGTTTGTATACTTATTGCCATTGTGCTGTAACTCAGAGCAGATCTGAGTGTTGCCATTGAGATTCTTGACATAGCTATAGAATGTTTTGTGGTTGTCTTCAGAATCAGTGGCGATTTTGTTTTCATAACTAGCTTTGGAGGATTTTATCAAGGATCGCAGCTTCTTACTGAGGCTGACCAGGGAGCTCCTCCACTCATGGGATTTTACCCTCTTTTGCAACAGTTTCTTCCTTCTGTTGTGCAGTTTGTTTATGGCAGGGGACCACCAGATTGCCTTCCTTTTCTTGGAGGATAGCGTCTTGGTTCTGTTTGGGATAGCACAATCCATGCACTCATGTAAGTGTTATAAAGTGCAATTGTGTAGGATTCAGTAGTCCTAACTGTACTGTCCATCTGCATGGGTGTCTTGAAGTTCACCACTCATGTCTTAAGAAGCATGAAGTTAGCTTTGGAGAAATTTCTTAACATAGTTTCCTTTATGTGTGGGGGGGGGGGGCAGAATGTGGATATGTAGGGTAATTAGCTTATGGTCAGATCGGACCAATGAGGCGTTGACTTCAGGTGTGGAACACTGGTAACTCAGGACAAACCAAACCCCATAACCAACACAAATAACCACAAAGTGAGCTAAATGCTACTCATTGCCAGAAGTCTCAGCCTCCAAATGCACACATTCGAGGCACTTCTCAGTATGGAGAATATTCATATCTGTGCAGTAACAGAAACCTAGTTCAAGGCTCCAGAGAGCACACCAGCACTACCAGGATACTACTCATTCCATGCCTTCCAGCATCAGAACCTGGATCACAGCACATAGGGTGGGGATGTATCCATATTCATCAAGGATACCTACACCTCTCTCTACATCCTCTCTACAGGATATGTACCCATAGAATGTTGCATAGCAACATTCTTCCTACTCCACAGGGGTGGGGCCATAAAAGACCCTTGGCATTCCCGCTCTGTGAACCTGACGAGTCTGATCTGCAAGGCAATGGAGCCAATCATAATGGAAGTCAACAATAAAGACATTGGGAACCTTCATACTGTTGAACACACCCAGTTTGGCTTCATCAAATGCAGATCACGCCTCCTGAACTGGGTGAATATCTTTGAGACAGTTACCCAGGCTACAGATGATTGAAATGAGCTCTACACAGCCTACCTATACCTCACTAAGGCCTTTGGCACCATTCCCCAGTCAGGTATCATAGATGAACTCACCAACCTGGGCATGAATCCATACATCACAAGATGGATTGCAAACTGGCTCACAAATAGATCCCACAAATTAAGAGTTGCTGGCTACATGTCAGACTCTACACTGGTAACAACTGGTGTCCCCCAGGGTTTGGTCCTGGGGTACCTCCTGTTTGGTATAGACTTCTCAAAAGTACATGCCAACACAGAATGATTGTGGTTGACTAAGTTTGCTGGGAACTGTAAAGTGTTTGCCATAATAGAGTCCCTGGATGACACAAATATTCTCCAGAAGGGACTCTATGAGACAGATGTGTACTGCCAGAATCATGGCCTCAAGCTCAGTGTGGAAGAATGCATAGTAATACCCTATGGTGAAAACAAAGTACCCAAAAACTACCACATAGGTGTTACCCCCTAAAAACTGACAAGGTAATAAGGGATCTGGGGACACAAGTAGATAGTCATCTTTCCTTTGACAACCATGTTGCCAAAGTGATTAGGAAATCCTATGTGGCCCATCTAATCAACAAAGGGTTTGAATCAGGATCAAAAGAGGTAGTGGTGGCCCTCTACTCTTAAGTCATCAGACCCATCATTGAGTACAATGCACCATTTTGGATGTACTCGACTAAGCATATCCAGTAGCTGTAGAGACTACAGAGGTACCTCACCAAGAGAATTACTGGCCTTAAACAGTTGTGTTATGCAACACAACTGGTAAAACTAAATCTGTTCTCTGCTGCATACCGCCTACTCAGAGGCACACTCAGCCTAACCTACAGAGCCATGTCCAACACATAACTGTTGAACATGCTCCATCTACAGATAACAAAATTGAGTCACACTACACACTCCAGGGATATGAACCTCATCACAACAATGAATACAACATGCTGGTGGGATAGAGTACCATCCCAGACACTTGTCTTACTGTGGAACAGAGTCCCAATGTACATCAGACAGAGCCCCTCACAGACACTCTTCAATAGGAACCTTGATGAGTGAATGGGAAACAGACAATTCACGCCAGGCATCACATCAGAAGCCCCACTAAAAAGGGGCTTAGGGTACTAACTATTAGAGCTAGGGCTTAGGAGACTACCCAATGGGGTGGTGAAAGCTGCACAACTTGCCTAGGCTAATATATGCCTTCATGAAGATAGTCTACTACATACCTATGAACCTATGTTACAGGTACATGTCTACAGATAGTAGATGTGTACTTCATTATACAGTCATGTTGTACAGCAGGCACATGGACCACATACACTGTAATGCTTACAGATACTGGTGGCTGTTATGTACAGTGGGTGAGATGTGCACCTCATGTCTTTAGTGCCATTGGAATGTATGCTGGGTGGGACAGTCCTGGATGGCTCCCTGTCATGGTCACCCTTTTTGCACACATCTCTGCCCATCCATCTTTGGCTTATTATACTGTGTTCCCCCTACATATATATAGGTACATAGGTAGGTAATAGGCTATCTGCCTGAAGGCATATATTAGCATGGCCAGAGTGTGCAGCTATCACCACACATGGGGTTAGTTCCCTAGGCCTCTGTGTAGTAGAGCTGATGAAGTGATCCATGGTGTGACAGTTCATAGGTTCATAGGTTGGTACTGGACTATCTGCCCGAAGGCATATATTAGCCCAGCCACGTTGTGCGTTATTCACCTCCCCTTTAGTAATTCACTAGACCCTTGTACTAGCAGCTAGTACCCTTGGCCCCTATCTAGTAGTGCTGTTGGTGTGATCCCCAGTGTGAACTTTCTGTTACCCATCCACTCATCAAGGTTCCTCTTGAAAAGTGATAGTGAGGGGCTCTGTCTTATGTAGATTGGGACCCTGTTCCATAGTAAGGGAAGTCTCTGAAGGAATCTATCCCTCCAGCATGTTCTATTCATTGTTGTGTTGAGGTTTATATCCCTAGAGCATGTAGCTCAAGTAGATTTGGTTTTGCTAAGATGGAGCATGTTCAACAATTCTGGGTTGGACATGGCTCTGTACGTTAGACAGAGATTGCCTCTGAGAAGGCGGTATGCAGCAGAGAACAGTTTTAGCTTTTTCAGTCGTGGTGCATAAGGCAACTGTTTGAGGCCAGTAATCCTCTTGGTTAGGAACGTCTGTGGTCTCTCCAGCCGCTGGAGATGAATAGTTCTAGTATGTTCAGTTTCACATACACTCATCAAGACTCATCTGGAAGAGTAAAAAACCAACGGAAAAACACCCACAAGGGCAGATATCAATGAAAATAGGTGAACACCACAAAGTACAGTCCACCTACAAGCGAGTGAGCAATCTCAGTTTATTGATAAAGCAGGACTAAGCGCTTTCGCCAGTAATCTGGCTTCTTCAGAGTCAATTTACTACACGTTACTTACAATTTAAATATTATACATTTAAGTCTCATTGGTTGAAACTGATACCACCCACAAATTAATTAATAAACAAACTTAAAAACACAGTCCATAACATTACTTAAAAATGTTCCTAATCCTAATACACTTCAAATTCACTCTAATTTATCATATAAATTATGTATACAATATAAACATATTTAATCTAAAATGTGCATATATATATATATATATATATATATATATATATATATATATATATATATAAATACAATCCTTAAAACATTTTATAAAAATTCATATGTAAAAAACAAAACAAAATATCATTGTGTGCCATCTCATAAAACTCTTAATTGTGTACCATACATTACCAAATTTTGAAAGTTCAAATTTGCTGGGACCTAAGCTTCAAAATTGGTTTAAGTGAGACATAGTCGTTCAGTCCAGGAGGTCTGCAAGAATCTAATCTAATCTGCCATTCTGTTTCTAGCGCACCCACCTTGTTGACTATGTCACCACCATTACCATAATCCATAACCCGTCCAATAACAAAAAATATAAATCTATTAAAATCTATACATTTAGTGCTGTGTAAATAAAGTGCATTGTGCATGTCTTTCTTCTTAATTGATCTATTGTGCTCTGCTACCCTGTCTCGCAACCTTCTTGTGGTCTTACCTACATAGTATGCTTCACAGGATGTACATGATGCCAAATATACTATATTCTTAGTACAACAATTACATTATCCAGGGCAAGGAATAGTGTACTTGTACCCACTCACACACACATATGTACTCTCATTGATATATCTACAACATCTACAAAAGCCACACTTTTTCATAACTGATTTAAAGGTATTCCTTTTCTTTTTTTCTAAAATACCCTTTAAATTCTCTCCTCTACTATACACAAATACCGGTTCACTACACAAAATCATTTTAATCTCCTCACTCAAGAAATAATTCCAAATATTTTTCACTATACCTACCACTTCTGTTGTTCTGTGATTGTATTTCAATACTAGTCGTGGCCCATCATTTATCACCACACTTCCATTTTGCTTTGCTACCAATGATAGTGTCCCAGACTTTAAAATTGGTGCATAATTACTATTCCTTTCCCTAAATACATCCCTTCTAACGCTCAGGAGCAGTTTAAGTGGGTATCCTCGATCAAGGAACATACCAATCAACTTAAAAATCTCTAACCTAAATTTAGCATCATCACTCACCAATCTAGATGTCCTCACCATTTGCCCTTTTATTACTCCCTTACGTTGATGGAAGGGGTGACAGCTATTGAAATGTAATAATGAGTTGGAATAATTTTCTTTTCTGTAGATATTACTCTCAAATCCCATTTCCTTCTTACTAATTGTCAAATCTAAATAGTTAATCCTGTCCTCATTCCAATGAAAAGTGAATTTTAAAAATTCTGTTGTTTCACCTAAAAATTCCACAAATTCGATAGCTGAATGTTCATCCCCCTTCCACAAAATCAATATGTCATCCAAAAATCTATTATAAAGTAATATTTTTTCTCTGTATTTTTCTGATGACAAAATGTGTGTTTTCTCCCATGTAAGTAGCACTGCATTTGCGAAAACCGGTGCGCATCTCGCACCCATCGCCACGCCTGACACCTGTTGGAATAGCTCCCCCTCAAAGGAGATAAAATTATTCTTTAAAACCAACTCCATTGAACCAAGCAAAAAATTAGCATTAACACCTTCTATCAGTCCACTTTCAATAATAGCTTTGTAAAACATATCCAGTCCTTGCTCATGTGGAATCACAGAAAATAGATTTATCACATCAATTGTAAGAAAACCAAAATCATTGTTGTCTATCTCACATGTTCTTAATCTATCGAGACAGTGCCATGAATCTTTAATAATGTGTTCGGCTGCACTAACTACAGGTTTAACAGAATTGTCTATAAAGGCCGCCAGGGCTTCGGTCTTAGATCCCCTCGCTGATACTATAGGTCTAAACTGCAATTTCTCAGTACCTTTATGAACCTTTGGAATTCCAAACAATGTAGGTAATCTTGGATGTTGCACATTTAAATACTCATATTCAACTTTATTAATGTTGCCCTGAAACAATGCATCATGTAAAAAAACATCAATTTTGTAGTATGCCCTGTTGATTTCGTTTCTTGATACCATCACATATGTATCATCATTGTTTAAAATATATGAAATTTCAGAAATGTAGTCAATCCTAGACATCACTACCATCCCTCCCCCTTTGTCAGGTTTCATACATCTATATTCACCTGATTTTTTAAGGGAATCCAAAAGTTCCCTCTCCTGTTTTGAAAAATTGTCATCAACCTGAACACATTTATTCAAACTTTTCCGTAGCTGTGTTTCCACTAATCTTTCAAAACATACAACCTCTGGACTAAGAGGGGGCATGAAACTACTCTTCCTTTTTAAAACATTAACATCACCCACCACGTTCATGCTTCCACTATTTATGTCCTTTCTCTCAGATGCAAAAAACATCTTTAGGTGCATTTGTCTAGTGAAAAGTTTAAAGTCCATTAATACCTGGGCAATATCCAATTTGAACATCGGCACAAAATTTATGCCCTTGCAAAACAAATCAAAATGCGTGTCATCTATTAACAAATCAGTGTAGTTATAAATATGATAACCTCTTTTCCTTAACACCTGATGGTTTGTACCCTCTATTATACATATCTCATTGTTTTTATTACTTGGCTGAGGTGAATCATGTAAATCTATATTTTCTACAAATAAGGTCTCATTTATCTGACCAATCAATGTAGATAATTCACCAACATTGTTAAATACAACTTGTTCACCTTCTTCACAGCCACTTACATTTTCATTGTTTGCATTTGTAAAAACATTGTTGCTCATACTGACATCATTTGTATAGCCCATAACACTTTCGTTTTCTTCACCATTACTTAAACTTTCAACATTTGCATCTTTAAAAACATTATTGCACATTTCACCATCATTTGAACAGCACAAAACCTCACCATCACTTACACTTTCAACATTTGCATCTGAAAAAACATTATTGCACATTTCACCATCATTTGAACAGCACAAAACCTCACTTATATTGTGTTCATTTTTCGTATTGAAGCTTATCCCAGCACCACCATCAAAGTAATGATTCAATACCTCCCTCTTCTGTTCATTCTCCCACCCCGAGAGTAAGTCCTCTCTGAATCCCCCAATGTCATGTCTCTGTTCCGTAGCCTCTCTGATCTTCGAGGGCCATTTTCCACTTCTAAAAAATCATCATCGTCCCCCCTAGCCCCGGCGTTGTTTTCTATATCCACAAAATTACTCTGCTCATTGTCTCTATCAGCTCTAAAAACATGTCGCCTTTGTTTTTATAATCTAAAGTGTCTCTATCCAATTTCTTTTTCTTAGTCGCTTTGTTTTTAATGACAAATGATTCAACGTTCTTAATCACTCTTTCAAAGTCAACTTGATACTGTTCAAACAACAGATCAGCCGTAATACTCACGTGTAATCGACTAATCTGATCCTTTAATTCTGTTAATTTTACTTCATTATTACGTATTATTATGTCCAACATTTCCATCCCCGTTTTGTTAAACAGGGTGAACTATTTTCATCTGGAAGAGTGTCAGTGAGGGACTCAGCTTAATCTAGGTTGGGAGCCTGTTCCAAAGCAAGGGAAGTCTGTGAGTTAGTAATGTATCCCTCCAACATGTTCTATTTATGGTTGTGATGATGATATCCCTAGAGCATGTGGCACAGTGAGCTTGGGTTTACTTCAGATAGTGCATGTACATCAGTTCTGCATTGGACATGGACCTGTCTGTTTGGCAGAGATCGCCTGAGTAGACAGTATGCAACAGAGAACAGATTGAGTTAAATTCAGTCTTGTTGCATGGGGCAACTGTTTGAGGCCAGTAATCCTCTTGTTGAGGTACTTCAGTGGTCTTTCCAACTGCTGAAGATACCTAGTCAGATTCATCGCAAGTGTGCCATGATACTCTCTGATGGGTCTGATGACTGATGAGAAGAGGGAACCTCCTTTGACCTACATGCAAAGACCTTGGCAATTTGTGGGAACACATAGCATGATTTTCTAATCACTTTGTGAATGTGTTTCTGGAAGTAGAGATGACTATCCACATGTGTCCATAGATCCCTTATCATTACCTCCATATTTAGGGTGTTGGCGCCTATGTGGTATTTGTATGACTGTAGCTCGAGGCCATAATTTTGACACCACATCTGTCTGACTGAGACCCTTTTTAAGGTGTCTCTGTTGTCCCAAACATCGATTATTGCAACCTTTTTGCAGTCATCCACAAACTTTGCTAACCATAGCCCTCGTGTGTTTGACTGTATTTCTGAAAAGTATACACCAGACAGGAGGG
This sequence comes from Protopterus annectens, assembly GCF_019279795.1. NCBI lineage: Eukaryota > Metazoa > Chordata > Ceratodontiformes > Protopteridae > Protopterus > Protopterus annectens. Next base: position 578,541,301 of record NC_056727.1, on the reverse strand, counting down.
GTCCCAGGACTAAGCCATGGGGGACAGCAGTTGTTACCAGTTTACAGTCCAACAGGGAGACCACGATTCTTAACTTGTGGCATCTATCTGTGCCCCAGCTGGCAATCCATCAGATGACATACGTGTTTATGCACAGGTGGTTGATTTTGTGGATACAACATGTGTGTGGGATGTTGGAAAAGGGCTTTTCAAGGTCTATGTAGGTTGTGTGTAGCTCATTTCATTGATGTATGTCCTGGGTAACTGCCTAGAAAACTGTCTAGCAGGTTTAGGAAACATGATCTGCCCCTGACCAAACCAAAACGGGTAGGGTTGGGTGTTTGTAGGCTCCCAATAGCTCTGTTTATGAGTTCCATAATGATGGACTCCATGGTCTTGCAGATCAGGCTTATTAGGCTTATAAGACAATAGTTCCCATGGTCTGTGTGCACCAACACTTGTAGAGTGTGCCAAACATTGCTGTAACCCATTCAGCAGTTTCATATCCTGTACAGAGGGTGAGTCTCAACAGACTGCTCAGGTGCAGGGTCTATTTGTTTTGGAGTTCACATAAGACACAGCCAGGGACACCATGTTATCCCATAGACGCCATGTTTTTAGGTTTGGATAGAGCTGTTTAACCATTGTATATGTGATTTCTGGGTTTTCACAATCTGCAGGTATGATAATGGGCCCTTTTGTCAGTGAGAGGGGGGGTAAATATATATGGACCTGTCTGACAAGATGTTGGGAATGTCAGTCATGTACATGTATTCATTTACACGTTGACTGACTCAGAACATATATGAGTTTACATTGATATTTATGACATAGTTAAAGAAAGCTGCATGGTTCTCTATGGACTCTTTGGCAATATGTTTGGCAGAACATAGCTTGAATAATGTTAGGAGTGCTCATTGTTTCTTGATGATACTGATCGGAGATTTATTGATCTTTGGATTTTCACTTTCTTTGAACAACTTAAGTACTTGTATTACATAGTTTGATTATGACAGGGGTCCAATATATTATATGGGTCTGTTTTTATATCACTGTGTGCGCAAGGCAGGATTGGTGAATAGTGACATGTGTCTGGAGTAAGAATTGCAACTGCCAGATATATGTGGCCCACTGCTGTACTCAGACATGGCCTAAGTGTGTGAGCATGCTCAGTATGACCTTTCAGTATGTTGTTGACTGAATTTTGCTTCATTTATTTAAGTGTGTGAGCATGCCCAGTATGACCTTTCAATATGTTGTTGACTGACATTTGCTAAATTTAAGTGTGTGAGCATGCCCACTATGGGCATATATATACTATATATGTGTGTGAAACTTCAGGTTGGTTTTTACTTCAGGAAGTACACTGTGTCTGTAGGGCTTCCATGAGTCAATTTGCATAGACTTACCAAAATTTCTACATACGGGGGGACAGCTATTATTTGTACATTTCTACCTGGGGGGAGCACACCTGATTGTTACTGTGGGTGTACATTAGGATGAGGGTTACACCTGACACATACACATTTGCTTTGCCTGCATTGCTATGTCAGGTACTCCACTTCAGTCTGTACTGTTGCATATCGTACTGGCTTGAGGAATACCACTGTACTGCAGACCTTAGCTTCCAATTACACACATATTAGTTTGTGACTTCATAGCCTACTCAACCCACATCACACTGCCTGGCCTGCTGTTATCTGTTATCTTTGACATTCCTTTGATAGATATGTGTCTGTTGAAAGTACATGTTTGTGAAATGCTGTCATGGCTTAGTGGTTCAATACTGTAACTATAGTGCACAGTATCCTGTGTTTGAGTCCTGTCACTACTTTTTATTTTCCTGCTGGGCAGACCTGACTGGTTAAGGAACAGTAAAGCAGGTGTGAGCATGTTTACCCAACTTTTCTCAACTTTGCCCGACTTTGCCCACAATTGCTCAACGTTGCCCGACGTTGCGCTAGTTAGCGCAGTGTGCAGCTACACGCAATTGGATTTAAATATGCTCAATACTGGTAAAATGTGCTTAGCAGTGCTTTATATTGCTTAAAATAAGGCACTCGTGCCTCAGGTGGTGCTGCAGGGCTGCCTATGTCGGATGTACATAGTACACTCCCTATACATGTTTGAAAACAGGTAGTGTCAAGTTAGGCATCCCTTTTACTGTATGTGCGAGTCAGAGAGAGGTGTCATTTCCAGAGTTCCTATTGAGTCAGTGTATGTGCTATGCATTGCCTCTTTGCCAAGGCCAGGGCATACTGGGCATGCCTCCTTCTGCCTACTGGGGCAGGCTCAGGTTGTTCCTCCTCTGAGTCACGCTGTGCCTGTGCAGGCCTTGGTAATGGCTCTTTGGCCCTGCCCCATGCTGTTCCTGCTGCAGCTGTTTCCGCAGGATAATATTGTGTAGCATGGCACATACCCTAACAATCTGGGTACATGTAGTTGGTGAGTACTGCAAGGCTCCACCAGATGTGTCCAGGCATTGGAAACATGTCTTGAGCATCCCAAACACATGCTCAATTATGTTTCTTGTTTGTGCATGTGCCTCATTATGGAGTTCTTGTTCAGGTGTGTGTGCATTTCTGATGAGTGTCATCAGCCACAGCTCCGGTGCATATCCAGCATCCCCCACTAGGTGACCCTCGGGGATGTCCCCATTGGCAAATCTCTGGTACAGCTGGGTCAGATGCCAAATGTGGGAATCGTGATAGCTTCCAGGGCATCCAGCACACACATTCATTATTATGCCCGGGGCATCGCACATGACCTGGCAGTTGATGGAGAGGAAAATCCTGCCTACTCAGCTTTCTTGACTGCTTTGAGAAGATTGTATAGGCTATTGGCAGAGGTCATTCTGTTCACACAACTTATTTGGATCTGGCTAAAGTATTTAACACTATACCCCATGCCAGAATCATAAATAAGATAAGTGCCTTAAAAGTAAATCCATATAGTATATGGTAGACAGATGGTTGGCTGAAAGACAACCCACATTGTTAACATGACAGGTAAGTCCCCCAAACATGAAGGTAGCAAGAGGGGTGATACAGGCCTCAGTACTGGGACCTCTCCTTTTTAGCATTTACTTCTCTGCTGTCTGGAACAGAAGTCAGAACTTTTTTTTTTAATTTGTAGATGACTGCAAACCAGACTGGGCATTATTGCAAAATCTTACTGTTATACTCATTTCTTTACAGCTGGAGCTAACAGGTGTAAGCAAGTGGAGCAGGAAAAAGGGCTAAACTTAAATGTGAAAAGTGTAGCATTGTCACGCTATGTATCTTTCTAGGCATATTAACTAACTGGAGAGATCCCAACAGGTTCTTAACTAAGAAGATTGTTGCCTAACATCTGTGAATTTCCAAGAAAGGCTTAAAGTGCTAGTCATTCACTCAGTTTCATATAGACTTTTGTGGGGTGGTCTATACCTTATGCTCTGTCCTATTAAGGACCATATTCTTGATATCCTACATCTATACAAGTTATATAGTTCTATTAATACAAGAAATGGGGATTTAAATCTTCATAAATGCTAAATAAAATGCATTGAGAGAGAAGTTTATGACCCAGTGTTTTCCCTTCTGTGGAACAAACTTGCCCTGTATGTTAAACAAAATGACATCCTAAAATCCTTCAGATTAAACTTTAGAAACCCAGGGTCTTTAACCCAGTTGAGGTCATAAAAAGGCTGAAACATGCATCTGCACAACTAGTGGAACTTGGCTTTGTTGGCCTAAATGTATCGACAAAGACTAAAAAAGAAAACTTAAAAAGTCATGGACATTCAGAAGTCATATAGCTGAAAGGTAATTTTCATATATCCCATGCATCTCTATTACAGGAGTTTTAAGGTATCACACGGTGAAAACTCTAGCTTGTTTTGGTTTTTCTTGTAGTTTTTACTAACCAGATTAAACCTGGATGATTAGATGGGTACTCGTAAGTGTAATCTGGCACCCACCTGCTTTGTCTTCTTGAAAAGTGGTTATGGCATGAGAAGAGGGTATTGCCTAGGTAAAAATGGTCCAGTGGTTCAATTGCTTTGCATCTGTTATGATGCTAAAATCCTATTGGGTATAGTTTCCATCTGAGCTATTCAACATTCTGCATGCAGATGGATTGAAAATGAGAAAATGGATCATATCTAATATGGATTAGACATATCTGCAATAGAACTTGCTTAAAGCGATCATTTGGCACAAGAAAAAAGCATGCTAGTAAGTCCATCAAAAACTAAGCATATGAGATTTGGGGAGACAATGATTGAAAGATGACTGTTTATTATAGTACACAATGGATTCATTTAATGACCTGAGTATATTACATACATACATGCATACAAATAGTTCAGGCACGGCATTAATGCCTTTCTAGCTTGCCAATATACCAAAACACTTGTTCCCATCATAAGTGTCCAGGCTGTTCTTAAAAATGTCTAAACTAGTACTTGCTTTAATGTAATTTGGTAGTCTGTTCCATGCATCAGCTACTCTGTCAGGGAACCAGTTAGTGCACTTCTTATTCCTGCAGAATCTTCTACATAGGTTGTCTGATGGCATTATTGCCCTTGCCTGAAATATTTGCATGTATGTACGTAAGTTCCCAGTTTATAGGAAACATGACATAGTTAAGCATCGGGTAGTCTAGCCCTTTATATAAGGGAAAGGAAGATGAAAGCATTGAAATATGCATGTTAACATAAAGAAAGGAAGTCTTGTATGTCATACTACAAACTGAAAATTGCAGGATAATATGTACACTGGTTATACAAAAAATATCTCTTTTATTCATCTGTTAACTGGGTAAGCACATTGGACTCAAGTCCCTTTCCTGGATAACTTGCTCAGGGTCAAACAGCAGGTAGCTGGAGGAGGATGGAAAGAAACCCTTTAGCCTTGACTAGAAAACGCAGCTCATTAACTGGTTAGAACCTTAACCCTCTGCTCATGCTTTTTGAGAGGACAAAGACAAAAATGAATGTAATATCAGAATGATAGAGGAATGGGAGATACTGTTTATTTGGAACCATTATTTACTAGAAAAAAATGAAATGTCTTGACTGCAGTCAAACTTAAGAAGTAGGATCACCTTTGTTAAAGTGGTCTCTGTCAGACACATTATACATAACTCATTACTCAAAAGAGAAAAGGGAATTGATCTGAGACCCGAAGGTGGTCATAGGATCATAGGAAGTTGCTAGGCAACTAGGCTGTCTGGGAGACAAAGCTGTCCCTACAGCAGGTTCTACTAATGTCACATACCAGGTTAAGGTCTTTAGAGCAAGTAACTCATGTACCATTTGACTTGCGGATATGCAACATTTCCAATAAAGCAGGGTCAGAGATTGCCATATATGCAAGGCAGAGATCACCTCTGAGTAGTCTGTATGAAACACTATCTTGGGCCACCAATATTAACCTTTCGTCTCTTGGTTTGAATTCGCCTCTCCTTAACCATTCCTGCTGATACCTAGCTGAGTGAGTTTGTCAATGATGCCTGAGTGGGCAATAGTGTCAATAGCCTTGGTTAAATCTAGGTAGGCTATACGCACAGATTTTCCCTCATTCAGGGCCTTGCTGACTGTCTTGAAGAAATCCACCAGGTTTTAACAGGCCTGATCTCCCTCTGACAAATCTAAACCAAGTAGGGTCAAGTGTTTGGAGATTACTTACATCTTTGTTGATAAGGTCCATGATGATTTGCTTCATGGCCTTGCAGATAATGCTAGTCAAGCCATGAAGTAGTGGCAAATGCACATCTTCCTTTACCATCAGCTCAAGTTCAGCAACATGCAAATGTCAAGCTTTTCTCATCACAGAATGCTTTCCTTCCAATAATGCCTATAATAAGAATCTTAAAATCTAAATACAAAGAAAACATGATTTACATATTTTTCTGATTCTTCTCTGCATCTTATTTTTCAGTTTCTATGTACCTCATTGGCCTTCTTTGAAATCTTGCATTGTTTTCCTTTCAACTTGTCATAGCATCTGCACAAACTACTCAGTGCAGCAAGCTTGATGTGTGAGTTGCTCTTCAATGATGAGTGATTGGCACAGGTATACAAGTTAGGACACATTACACCTGTGGCAGAGGTGGTAAGTGAAAGATTTGGAGGAGTACCAGCACTAAAGACATACAGAACCTTTGCTAAACAAATAATTTGGCAAATGCTTGTTGCCTAAACAAGAAAATGTATGTCTGTTCTGAGGAAGCAAGTTATTTTTGGAGTTTGGCTTGACATTGACTGATGTAGTACAAGCATCAGTAGATGGATGCCCGGATAAAAAAGGAATTTTTGCAGTATGTGTGTGAGAGTGCCTTATGATAAACTGACAGCACACACATCAAATACAAAATATTAAAAAATGCATACCAACCTCTATCTACATGTAAATACAAGCATCCCAGTGGTAAAATATTACCAAAACGAAATTGTTTGCATGGAGTAGGGTTTGGGTGAGGATTATGGTTAGCATCATGGTGAGAGCCTGAGTTAAGATTAGGGAACGTGTTTAGAGAAACATTAAGATTAAGACTGCAGTGGAGATGTGCAGCAATATATTTTTGAAATATCCTCATCACAGCTTGTGTAGTCTTTGCTACTTCAGAACTCTCTGAGTGGGATTCTGAAAAATCTTACTCTGAGCTGCTTCTAGACGTAGGTGTAATTAAAGAGACAGTACAATGTGTTAGGAATATAAAAAGGGGCAATGTAATAAAATGAGTTCACATGAATATTCAAGATAATTCTAAATTTAACTATGCAGGTTTATGGATACATTTTGGTTTTACACACACACACACACACACACACACACACACACACACACACACACACACACACACACATATGTATATGTGTTACTGTGTACATATGTATATAATATATAAAGATAATTTTGTATATAAAGAAAGCTTGTTCTAAATCAGTTACCTGTGATTCCTTTTTCTTTATAGGCACTGAGATGTGCAGCTGTTACGGATGGGTTGGATATGCTGCTTACTGTTATGAGCAGTTGTGGATAGCAGACAGCTTTCTGTGCTAAGAACACAACATACCTATGGGTAGCATACATATGTGGAAAAAAATGCATCAGTGTCCACAAAGGTTTCCCATAGTACGAACTGTGGTGGAACTATTGCCATCTACATGGAGTGGATTCCAATGGAAGCCCCACAAATGTAAACCGTATCATAAAATACAGACCGCATCTTTCATGCAAGTCTTCAAACACATGACATGAGCTCTGCAGCCATGCTGAACATGAAACTAAAAAGTGATAGAGCAAACTGATGCAACATAAAATAAGTGGGCAGGTGGCTGCATTCTTTCATCATGTAAAGATAATCCCATATATGTGAGCATCTCATAATAATACAGATCTATATATGACATATTGGATGAAATAGTTTGCTCTTCATTTCTGTATATCATTACTAAACCTGATTATCGTGCAGTCTTTCAGAATTTCAGTGACTGATAACACACACCATCAATTTCTGCCAACCCTTTTTGAGATCAAAACTATGTCCCAAAATCAGAAAGTTGTTCATAGGAAGCCAGCTCTGCTGATGCTGTAGAAGGACAGCATCTTTACTATGATCCAGGCAGGCTGGTTTTAGTTAGTGTTTCCTAGGTGAGGAGAGGGAGGAATGATAAAGCTATACCAGCTCGTCCCTCTTCAGAGGAGGCAAGGAGGTAACTTGTTGGTGTGAGGCGGGCCATTCCTATAATCTCAGTGAAGATCAAAGGCATGGAAAGCGGCCAGAGTTGGTGAATGTGCAGTCATGACTTAAGGAAGGGTATGGATTTAATTGACAAAAATGGCCATGTCAAGCAGCTCACAATTTTCTTCTAAATGATGGCTGCAGTGAGGTGATGATGCCTCCCAGTACTATGTCAAGCTATGCTCTGTGAGTATGTTGTCTCCCAGTCTCATTCTTCTCTTGCATCCTGTCTTCACTAACCAATACCAGCTGGGAAACATGCCCTGGGGGGTTTAATACCTGGGTGATGCTATATATATGTGATAATATGGAGAAGAGGGCTCAGTAAATCCATAGGTTATTTGAAGTCATCACATGCCAAAGAAGCACCACAGATTTAAACAAAAAATAAACTTACAAATAAACATGTGTAGGATGTAGGACATATTACCAGCATGAGAGATAAGCAGAAATGCCTGGGCTTTTTAGGTATGTCTTAGATATTGCAAACAGAGTACAGAGCAATATAGTTATATCTGGATAGACATACAGATTCATATATTGCTAATATGTAGTAATCTGTATGGTATACCTATATGTAGGTATACCATAGTGAGGCTCCCTTCACTCTGGAATAAAATCCCAGTCCAGGTTAGGCAGAGTCCCTCACTGACTCTCTTCAAGAGGAATCTTGATGAGTGGATGGGAGATCGTAGATTTACTCCGGGTATCACTTCTGTGTCACTGTTAGACAGAGGCACAGTATACAAACCTCGAAAAAGGGCATAGCAAAATTCATTTAAAATGGGTGGTGAAAGCCACACACATTCTGGCTAGGCTTGTAAATGCCCTAGGGCAGATAGCCTAGTATGAACCTATGAACCTATGAACCTATATGGGTACAATACTGAATTGTATAATTCAACGTGTAGCATACAGCTGATATTGGTTCACACATATTATACAATTACTGTGCACACAAGTTAACTGTAACAATATGATAACATACTACTAAACACTACTTTTAGCTGTACCAACCAGTATGTCAATTTTTTTATTAAAGTCTCTTTCATGCTTGTGTAATGTAAAGAATAGAACAGTTTTGGTTAGCATATTGCCTAATCACCCATGACTACTTGTTGCATACTTATAGGAAAGGTCATAGGATTACATTTCAAGAAACATGTTATAATTGGCAAATCCCCAGTAGAGGCATATATAGGTAAAATGAAATACAGTCAATAATCATTATGTCTGCACAAAAAAATTACCCACAGTGTAATAAATATTATTGATATGTAAAATAATAGGTTGTTGACTTAAACCTCCACACACATACACTTTTGTAAATGCATTGTATTATTCCTTGTTTGCAAATATTTAGTCACTTGAATAAGGTGTTATGGATTTGATGTATTCTTATATGCATTACAAGGTGCCTATTAAGGGTACACTATGTGTACTATTGTTGAATGTTCTTGAGCATTGTTATCACTGCTGCGTAACTCCTGTAGGCATGTACATTGGTTATGCTTTTCTGATTTTGCTGGATGTTGTGATGTGGTTTATTGGAAACAATGCTGTAATGAAATGTGCTGATAACATGTGACAGAGAGAATACAACCCAACAGTGAGACTTTAAAAACTGTTTTTCTATTAGCAAACAGTTTAGGGGTAACTACCATTAATTTGCATATTATCCAGGAGTCTTTGTCACATAGCTATAATAACGCTCTTATAATATCAGTCATCTAACTTAGCTCTATTTATTCCTAGGTTATGGATATTTAAATGCATGTATGTTATGCCTTACACTTATGGTACAATTATACTGTATAGTCACCACATGTGAAATGCACATTAAAATATCTATATAAGTATTGTGGAACATCAAGGATATTTTTGGAGTAATGCTGTAATACTTAATGTGGTATCTTGTTACAAGTGTATTGTTTATGGTTAGTTCATAGTAGGGTACAAAATATGAAAATACTGCAGCTATTCTTGCTCTAAGTTATCTGTGTTATTTTCCATGTTAGCAGTTTGTACATCTTATCAGAAGGAGGTTTCATTTGGATTAGGCATAAAACATATAATTGCTTACATGTTTACATGCCAAGCAGCATACATGATGAGCTTTAAGTTAATAATAAAAAATTAGATTTTAACTTAAAATTCATTTTGGTTGTGGAAGTGATATTGTATGATTGCCCAGTGTAGGCATGATATACTATAGTCTAATACACTACAAATGCACAGTAGAATACAATTATGCTAACAAATCATGTATAATATATGTATCTTAAAAGGACTTATGAGTAATATAAACAAATTATAGCAAACCACATTTTTATTATACCTTTTTGTACCTTTTCCTTGGTTGCAGACAACCGCCCTACAACATTTCTAAAACTGCAGCCGGTGCTATTGTCTATCCAGTCAGTATTCTGATCAATCACTCTATCTCAGAACACTATGCTCCATCTAGTTGGAAAATTTCCTATATCATCCATCTGCACAAAGGTGGTAACTCAACTGAATTCACTAATTATGGATCCATTGCCATCTTACCATCCCTTTCCAAAATATTCAAAAAACGTGTCCACAAACAACTTTTAAAGTATCTATTATCCAGTAACCTTCTGTCTAACACTCAACATGGCTTCCACCTAAATCGCAGTACCACAACTGCCTTCTTAGCTTCACTAATACTAAAAACCTACACAAAAATGATGGAAGCCACTATCCTCTGTCTTTATTGATCTAGCCAAAGCTTTTGACACTGTTTCGCATCAGAAATTTCTAGATGAACTATCCTCCTTTAACCTCAGCCAATCCTCTCTAACTTAGATTCATAGTTACCTTTCTGGTCGGTAGCAAGCTGTCAAATGGCAGCATGAGCTGTCTACCTTACTACCTACTAACATGGGAGTTCCACAAGGCTCAATCCATGGTCTTCTCCTTTTCTCCATCTTTACAAATAGACTCCATACTTCCATTCCACTAACCTCTGTCATTCAGTATGCAGACAACTCTACTCTCATCACTGCTGCTCCTTCCCTAAACGACCTTGTCAATAATACTTCCTATCTGTTGAAGCATGGTTAACCAACTCATAACTGATCCAAAACCAAAACCAAAAGTCGTATCAATCATAAATACGTTTCACTCATGATAGTAAAAACGTTCTCTAAAGCGCTTTATATACAGAAAGAGCAAAACTAAATCATATATAAATTAACTAATTAACAATTAATAAAAAGAATCATTAACTAATTAACGTATCAAGAAAAAGAAAAAATAATTACAGCATTTTTAAATTATGAAAAAAAATTAAATTTTAATTTATCAAGTAATTGATAAATAATTCATTTATTTTACATTTCTGATTTCAGTTTTGATTTGCCAAACATTTCACTCACGATTTCATTCAATTTTTTTTAAACGTCTCAGTTCAGTTGGTATGCAAATAAAAACACAAAAAACCCCTCTAAGATCAAACTGAAACAACTGAACTCTTAATTAATTTAAGGCAAAAACAAGATGAATGACTGAATGCCTATACAAGGCATTTCTAGCATCTTTCTGGCAGATGGCATATCGTAGTCCCCACATAAAAAGCAGAACAAATCATCGAACATAAACTAACAGAACGTCCAGAACACATAGTATAAATTAGAACACCATACACTTAGCAAGTATTGGGACATTGGCATTTCAATACTAATATATGATGTTTACAGACTGTAACTAATACGTTACATTGCTCATTTATATTTAACACATTTTAGGCAAATATACACATTTTTTAATAATTGTAATGAATAACCAAATGATTAACAGTAAACTTCTAACATTTTCTTTTGTCATGAACCCATCACTGAAAGCTAAATGAAGCTCCAATTTGAAACAATAATTTAGAAAATCCAAATTGCCTCTAATAACCTATTCTGGCTATCTTATGTTTTGTTGAATGTCTACAATAAAGTTATTATCTTCATATTATTTTTTCATCAAAATATTCAAATTATTTTTAGAAGAAAAGAGTTTCAAAAAAAAGAGCTTGTAAATTATAGAATATTTAAATATAATTCAAGTCAGTTCTTAATTTGTTCTTATACAGGGCACTAAATTCCCACAACAACAATTTGATTTTCCCTAATTTTGATTATAAATTCTAATTCATGGATGAAGAAGATTTACGGCTTATTCTTATGAATTGCTAGAAGTCAATATTCTTATTCTTATCTCTTAATGATTTTCACTGGGCATAATATTTCAGGGTGTTATTAAAACATTTAAAGTCTCCTTATGGAAAATACAACTATGTATCTTCCAAATCTGTATCCCCACCAAAGAGATACATTAAAAATTAAACAATTAAAAAAAAACACAACCTAACCAACACAGTAGAAAGAAAAAAAAATAGAAAAAGAAATAAAAATAAATTAGCTGAATCTAAATTGCTAAAAATAAAAAAAAAAAAACATAACGCAAAAAAACGGCAAAAAAAATGAAATTTCTTCATTCATTAAATGGGGGTAAAAATTACCCCCCCACCATAAATTAATTAAAAGCAAAAAGCTGGGCAGCAGGGGAGACCCCATAGCCACTTTTTTCTTATAATAAGTCTTGTCAAAAATAAAATAATTGTTCTCCAAAATAATATCCAAAAAACCACAGATAGTGGAAATAACTCTAGTACTCAACCCATAGTTCATTTTAGATAGAAGACAGCGTACAGCTTCAAACCCTTCAAAGTGCGGTTAACTCATAACTGATTCTAAACCCTTTTAAAACTAAGCTAATGTTATTCTACCCCATCCACTGACATGTTCCCCTATACCTTTCTAAATCTGCTCTTCAAATAACACCATAATAGCAACTGTAATTCAGACTAAATTGCTAGGCATTCTAATAGATAATAACTTGTCTTTGGCTATTTCTTCCCTATTTACTTTTTCCTGGACCTGTCTAGCAGCAGGGACTTGACGATCCCTTGGGGGTGTGAATCTTTTCTCCCATCCAATCGCAAGGTTCCTCTTGAAAAGGGTCCAAAGAGGCACTCCTTGACACATGTATGGGCACCTATTCCAGAGTCTGGGAGTCTCTGGGTCAGGAACCTATCCCTCCAGCATGTTTCTGAAGGATTGGGATTTCTTTAAGTGTAGCATGTCCAACAGCTCTGGGTTTGACATGGCCTTGTATGTTAAGCAGAAGTTGTTGCAGATGTCTTGAGAGGTACATACCAAATGGGGTGTTGTATTCTATAATGGGTCTAATGAGGGATAAGTACAGTGGGACAATGACCTCCTTTTTCTGGATGAAAAGCCCTTTGTGATGGACCACTGTCCACCTGTGTCCCTAAGTCTCTTATCACACTTTCTGTGTTTAGTGTACTGCCACCTATATGGTAATTCATGGATACATGTTTTAGTAGATGCCAAACAAGAGTGGCCACAGGACTCTTTTGACCTCCAGCTCTCTCTCAGTCCATCAAGAAGACTTATATGAAACATGGATCATTATACAGAATCAAACCTTTCCTGACTAGCAATTGAAGACAAGCTATAGCTAGAACTCATCTTCTCCCCTTCCTACTATATGCCTCCCCTATTTTCATTAACATTAGTAAAACTATCCTGGCTATGGTTGAAACCTGCTATAATAAAATAGCCAAATATGCAACTAACCCCTCTTACAGATCTCACCACTGCTCTTCTTTACATCAACTAAACTGGCTGAGCTACCACATTACTTAACTTACACTCAGCTCTCCCTTGCACACAGACCAGTTCATCAGCCTGAAAAAAACCTTGTCCTTCATAATATGCGTTTACCTTACGCTAACACTTGTACTCTTCGATCCTCCAACAGATCCTTACTTCAAGTCTCCAACTCCAATAACAAACAGGGGACTCTCTTTTCTCCAACATCTTCAAATCATGGAATTCCACCCCCCCGAACATATTAACTACTACTGACCCAATACACTTCAACAAACAACTAAGAGTGTTCCTAATGACCAGCAGGGTCTGCCCATGTACAGGACCTGGCTAATCTTTTCATTCCCCTATTTAGCACTCTACTTCCTCTATAATCTACCCACTTACTTACTCTCTTCCTCTTCTCCTCCTTTCTATCCACATGTTTCCTTATTCTCACACACTTGCATTTTATTTTATCTCTGCACTATCTCTCTCCTTTTCTTCTTACCTAACATTTCTCCCCTACCTTACCTCTCCACCTATTTTCATCCTTTTTTTTCCACCTTTCCTGTCCATTCACTTCTTCATCTTCTAGTCTCTACCCCCTCCTTTATTGGTTTCTATCTACCCCCAGATTCTGCAAGCCCTGCAAGGCAAGCAGGACTAGTGCAGAAGCTCCCGCAGGGAATATGTCTGCCATGTGATCCAGGTATAACCTACAGGGACGTGCACGAGCACTCCTGCACTAGTCCTGCACAGACTCAGCCCCTGTATGCAAATTACCCCATTTGCAGGAGAAATCCATGCAAAATAGGTGAATTTGCAATCCAGGAAGTTGGAAACCGGCAGGACTACTGTAATCTGCAGAAATGTACTCAACCAGTAACGGAGTACATTTCTGCAAATTACAAAATGAAGCCATGACAGGTCCATATAAAGGGTGTGTATCATGTAGAAAGCATGCCAGTGATCAACTATAAGGCCATTGGCATTGAAACCATTTGCAAAAATAAAAAAAATAAAACAACTTATTTTTGTTAGCCGATCTCGGCTGTTTAAGCATAGGGCAGCAGTGGCCAAACGAGATTGGCCGGAAAATAAGAAAAAAAAACATAAAATAAGCATTCTAATCAAAATCACTATTTTGCCATTATACCCAATGGCAGGCAGGAGACAACATGGCCAGTGAATAGTGGTTGCTAAGGGGGGAGGCGCAGTGTGGGACATGTAACTATGCATCAGCAGGGACTCCTATGTAAATGAGGGGAATGATACTGAATCCCAGATTTCCCCTGCATGCTAGTCAGCATCCAAAAGTGTAAGAGCAGGAATAGCTTGATGTAAGCCTAGGAGTTAGCTGACATCTTAGGGGGGGGTGTCAGGCATACTGTAAATGGATTGGAGCCCTGTGGCTCAGGTTTAAACAGGAAGGCAATGGGAAGGGTAAATAGCAGTAGGATGGTAATCCAGAAGAACTAGCATAGCTCGCAGGTGAACTGTATTAGAATCAACCAATTACACAAGCAGCAGACCAGCCCAGCCCAGAACACCACTATAAACTATGCAAATACCTTTCCCTCTGTTTTTTCCCACATGCTCTATACCACTGGTGTATACAAGTGGGGAAATTTTAACAAACAAAAACAACATAATGATAAGGGCTGCAGCAGCTATTAGACATCAACATGTGTAAGAGGCTGAGGGTGGTGAGGATGAGAATACTGTCGACCAACCCACAGTGAGGAGACAGAAAAGGGTGTACAGACCCAGGGTAACATACTAGAGGCTACATGAGCTGGAGATAGTGGAGCTCAATAGGGTGGACAGGGACCTCCTACAGCAAACTGTTGAGCTGTGCTGACCACGCCTGACACACAGAAGTAACAGAGGGGAACAGATCCCAGTGGATACCAAGGTATGTGTAGGCCTAAGAATACTAGCCACAGGTACCTCCCAAAGCCCAACTAGGTATATCATGGGGATCTCACAGGCATCAGCATCCAGAGTATTCCACCAGTTCCTGGATGTCATGTCAGCACATGCCAGTGAGCACATATATTTCCTCAACACCCGTAAGGTGTTGACCAGCAATATGCATCTCTTCCACCAAACAGAAGAATACCCTGAGTGCAAGCACATATGCATCAAAGCACCACCTGGTGAGTGGGGTAGTGTCTAAATCAACCACAAGGGCTTCCTCTCCATCAACTGCCAGGTCATGTGTGATGCCCAGGGCATTATAATGAATGTGTGTGCTGGCTGCCCTGGAAGCTATCACGATTCCCACATCTGGCATCTGACACAGCTGTACCAGAGATTTTCTAATGGGGACATCCCTTACAGTCATCTAGTGGGGGATGCTGGTTACTCACTGGAGCCGTGGCTGATGGCACCCATCAGAAATGCACATAAAGCTGAACAAGAACGCCATAATGAGGCACACGCACAGACCAGAATCATAATACAGCATGTGTTTGGGATGCTCAAGTCACAGTTCCAGTGCCTGGACACATCCAGTGGAGACTTGCAGTACTCACCAGCTACATGTACTCAAATTGTTATCATATGTGCCATGCTACACAATATGATCCTGCCGAAAGAGCTGCAGCAGGAACAGCACGGGGCAGGGTCACACAGCCCCCCATGAATGCCAAGGCCTGCACAGGCACAGAGTGACTCGGAGGGGGAACAACCTGAGCCTGCCCAGTAGGCAGATGGAGGTGTGCCCAGTATGCTATGGCCTTGGCAAAGAGGCAACATATAGGACATACACTGACACAGTAAGGACCCAGGGAATGACACCTCTCTCTGACTCGCACACACAGTAAAAAGGGTGACAAACATGACACTACCTGTGCTCAACCATGTATAGGGAGTGTACTATGCACATCCAACATAGGCAGCGCCCAGCACAATCCTCAAAACTGGCACACCCACAAGGTAAGTCACTCCCCTTACTGATTGCTGATTGGAGTAGTATGTGTAGTTACTTGTATCTATGGTATGGATGTGAGCATGCAAGGGAATCGGGTGGCTGAATAGGATGCTAGCTGATAGTAAACACCTATAGTGGCAGCATGAGATCTGTAACAAATACGGGTGTCACCACAGTAGCCAGTACAATGCATGTTGACAAAGCCCACTGCAGGAAATGTGCTGGGCCACATGTGTGCCCATATGACATACACATGCCAGTCATGGAGGTTCGCATACTCAACAACAGTCACAGCCAGCAGGACAGGTGTAGACAAACACAAACAAAGGCTATACTAAGGCCACTGAATGATGCCTGTGGGTAGCCTGCCCCCCAGGCCTACACAGACAGACCACATCAGTTCAGGCAGTGGGATGTTAGTTCTGAAGAGTAGGAAGTCAGAAACTAATATGTAGTTCAATCAAACGTAGGACCTGTAGTACACTGCCATGCCTCTATTCAGCATGACAGATTAGAAAACAGAATGAAATGGAGTACCTGACATACCAGTACAGTCATAGCAAATGTGTACAAGTGTCAGGTGTGCACCACCCCAATCCTGTGTAGCAATGTAGAAACAGTCAGGTGTGCCCCCCAATAGCCTATGTAGACATGCAGTAACAGTCAGGTGTCCCCCCCAATCCTATGTAGAAATGTAGTAACAGTCAGGTGTGCCCTCCCCAGTCCTATGTAGACATGTAGTAACAGTCAGGTGTGCACCCCAATCCTGTGTAGCAATGTAGAAACAGTCAGGTGTGCTCCCCCATAGCCTATGTAGACAGTAGTAACAGTCAGGTGTGCCCCTCCAATCCTACGCAGACATGTAGTAACAGTCAAGTGTGCCCTCCCCAGTCCTATGTAGACATGTAGTAACAGTCAGGTGTGCACCCCAATCCTGTGTAGCAATGTAAAAACAGTCAGGTGTGCACCCCCATAGCCTATGTAGACAGTAGTAACAGTCAGGTGTGCCCCTCCAATCCTACGCAGACATGTAGTAACAGTCAAGTGTGCCCCCCATCCTGTGTAGCAATGTAGAAACAGTCAAGTGTGCCACCCCATAGCCTGTGTAGACATGGAGTAACAGTCAGGTGTGCCCCTTCAATCCTGTGTAGCAATGTAGAAACAGTCAGGTGTGCCCCCCAACCCTACTTAGACATGTAATAACAGTCAGGTGTGCCCCCAATCCTATATAGAAATGTAGTAATGGTCTGGTGTCCCCCTCCAATCCAATGTACACACATTGTAAGAGTCAGGTGTACCCCCCCAATCAGATGTAGAAATGTAGTAACAGTCAGGTGTGCCCCCCAATCCTATATAGAAATGTAATAATGGTCTGGTGTGCCCCCCAATCCAATGTACACATATTAAAACAGTCAGGTGTACCCCCCATAGCCTATGTAGACAGTAGTAACAGTCAGGTGTGCCCCCCCAGTCCTATGTAGACATGTAATAACAGTCAGGTGTGCCCCCCTACCCTACTTAGACATGTAATAACAGTCAGATGTGCCCCCCCCAATCCTATATAGAAATGTAATAATGGTCTCGTGTGCCTCCCAATCTAGTGTACACACATTGTAACAGTCAGGTGTACCCCCATATCCTATGTAGACATAGAAGCAGTCAGGTGTGCAACCCCCAATCATATGTAGAAATGTAGTAACATGTATGTGTAGGTATAATACCAGTGGAGCATGGATGCCCAGAGGTGGCCAAGGTAGCAGGATAGATTGTAGCATTTGTACAATATGCAGGTATGTGTGTGTCAGGTTGGTGTGTTTTTCATATTGTGTGAGAGTGGTCAGTATGTATGCATGTTGAGGTATGACCTAGTGGCCATTGCCCACTACTGCCGATGACAGGGCCAAGTCCTCACAACTTCAGTGCCAAAGGGAATTCCCACCAGTATAAAACATGCTAGCAGTAAGCCATTGTAAATATATGGTTGTAATATGTGTCACCATCTGAAAGATTGACATGGCATGGCTGTTGGGCAAGATACACAAGCAGTACACACGGGAAAGTACCCCAGACATACAGTATATAATGTGTAACTGTGAAATGAACACACCCTTGGAATTGTGCATACAGGAATGCATCACATTATCTGGGCCTGTAGTAGGGAATACTGGTGTAGTCTGCCCGAACACTTGCAGATCACAAAGGTGGTAGGACTGATGTATTGGGAAACAACTGCTATACCTGCACATGCCACCATAACTGGAATGCCCCATGCATATCTGTGCATCAGATGCAAGTAGTGTCCATAGCACACATGCACCCAGCTCTCCCAAACACCACCCACAGGTACCTCTCTGGTCATATCCCTGCTGTTGGGAATGGGTACAATATGACCCCACCTGTATATGGCAATTGTGACAGAATGCAGCATGCAGTGCAGGTGTCCCATGCAGGTGTGTCTCTAGCTGTAGGTAGCATCCTGCCAGCATCCACACCACCTGACCAGTACTGATAGAAAGTATTGGCATGAACACCTAGCACACCTACCCAGTCACCCCAAGAGAATATACTGTATGGTGGTCTGGGACTGTAGGACTGACAGAATGCAACGGCCTGCCACAGTTGGCCCGCATCACCACCAAATGGCCTAGAGGCCTCCGGCAAAGGCCTGTGTCTCACACTTACTGCCAATGCATGTTATGTCATGAACACCCACATAACAACATAACACACTCCACATAAGCCATATGCAAGGCCATTTGGACAAACCACAGTAACACGTCCACCAAGTCCCACTGCATGAACTGAGGACCAACACCGAAACACAGCTGTGATGAGGTGATAACCTTAGGGAAAGTATCAGAGATTGTATGCATAATGTATGGCAGAGGATAGAATAATAGAGGGGGTTGGGAGCATGGGCAGCATGGAATGTGCATGGTCTGACACACAGCTGTGTGCACACACTATCCCTGACTGCAAACACATAAATGGGTGGCTACAAACCTGCCTGTACACCACAATAGGGGTAATGTCCTGACTCATGGCCCCAACCTCTGGGTAACCTGTGTGAATCTGTACAGCTGTGAGGTATTGCAACAGCAAGTTAAGGCCATACTGTTATGTTGATGGATGTACAAGTATGGGATCCTCTGCCAGCACTGTATCAAGGTGCTGAACCAGATACACAGACCCAACTGCAAGTGTCTGCAGCTCCCCCTCCAGAATGGCATAACTTACCATGAATATGTAGGCATCTGCCCACAATACCAGACACAGCTGCGTTCACCCTTGTTCCCCAGGACATTACTGCGAGCAAGAATGTCCACCTGACCATAGTTGAGGACATAAACCATCACAGCTTATAACAGTACATATGTCTCAATATCTCTGGTAATAGCCGTACCATGTAGCAGAAGCAGCACAGACACAATCACCTACAGTAAACACTATCCCTTGCACAGTTTGTCCCCATATTGCCAAATGATCTATGGATATAGTGGGAGGTTGGCATAATGGTTAAGGTGATTACCTTACAAACATAAGGTGCAGGGTTTGATTCTCACAAGGGATAACTGGTTAGGCTGAGAATGGCCCACAGGGGCAGTTAGCCTAGTACTAATCTATGAACCTATGGACCTATGGATACCCTGCAGGAACAGTTTGCTACCTGTAGGTGTACAACACAAAGGTCTGCACTGGAGTATAAATGACCTGGAATGGAACCACACATTCAATACAGAAGGGCATACTGGGCATGCTCACACAATTAGAGAAATGAAGGCAATGTCAGACAACAACATACTGAAAGGTCATACTGGGCATGCTCACACACTTAAACAAATGAAGCCCATGTCTGCAAACAACAGTGGACCATACATATCTGACTGTTGCAAATGTTAGTGCATACACTCCTCAGTATGCACCAGTCATGCTTTGCACACACAGTGGATAGAAATACAGACATAAACCCAAGTACGACAAACTATAATAAGCCAAAAGTAGACATACATTGATGTGTGGAAGAGAGTGACTGCGACAAAGAGCCATCCATCATGAGGCCTGTCCCACCCAGCAGACAGTCAAATGGCTACAACCACATGATGTGTAAATGTCACTCACTGTAGAAAGTAGCCATTGGTGTCTGTCAGCATTACAGACTATGTGGTGCAAGTGCTAGCTGTGCAACATGACTGTACAAGGCAGTAGTCATATAGCAGCTGTATACACATACCTGTGGAATATAACCCTGCGTGCGCCTGCATGTGGTGTGTCAACCTCTAGATGAATGGGTTTTGGCCCATGCACACACACTGCCCTCCCCAGCCCTAGTATGACAAGCCTGCTGATGTCATCCACTTTGAAATACACTTTTGGGAATGGAGTAACCCAGTAATCTCTTTGGTACGTCCTAATACTATGTAATGTTGTAGTGTAATAAACTAGTTAGGTAGGAGTTCTAAACCCAGACATGGTAACTGTGTGTCTGTGTAGGGTTCACTTTTTTACGCTAGTCATGCTCACTACAATTCAAATGTCCTACTTTGGCAAGGCTGCTGATGTCATTCACTGTGAAATACACCTTTGGGAAAGCTGCAGCCCAGTAATCTCTGTGATGCATCCTATCACTGTGTAATGCTATAGTTTGATACCTTAGTTAGGTAGGTGTTCTAATCCCAGATATGGCAACCAATGTGTGTGTGTCTCTGTTTGTGTAGGGAGCGATGCTTTTTAGGCTAGTCACACTCACTGCAGATAAAATGCCTTACTTTGGCAAGGCTGATGATGTCATTCACTGTGAAATATACCTTTGAGAAGGATATAGCCTGGTAATCTCTGTGGTGTATCCTATAACTGCATAATGTTGTAGTGTGATATAGTACTGTGGTAGGGTTTCTATTTCCACCCATAGCAAGTGTGGATGTGTGTTTCTATGTCTGTGTAGGGAGCAATGCTTTTTAGGCTAGTCGCACTCACTACAGATCAAATGCCTTACTTTGCAGGGCTGCTGATGTCATTCACTGTGAAATACACCTTTGAGAAAGATGTACTCTAGTAATCTCTGAGGCATCTCCTATAACAGTGTAATGCTGTAGTGTGATATATTAATCTGATAGGGATTCAATTCCCACACATGTCAAGTGTGGACATTTGTGTGTGTGTGTGTGTTTCTATGTCTGTATAGGGAGCAATGCTTTTTAGGCTAATCACACTCACTACAGATCAAATGCCATACTTTGGCAAGGCTGCTGATGTCATTCACTGTGAAATACACCTTTGGGGAAAAAGTACACTAGGAATCTCCATGGCGCAGCCTATAACTGCGTAGTGCTGTAGTGAAATAAGCTAATTAAGTAGGAGTTCTAATCCGAGACATGGCAGGTGTGTGTGTTTGCCACTTGTATTCTGTGTGGAGGTGGCCATGAGTGTGTAACAACTGGACTCATTGGGGAGTGGGATTTGCAAATTTCTTATATGGAGGCCCTATTATATGTCACAATGTCCACTGTACAAGGATAACAGATGTGAAATCGCTGAGAGGCTGGGGTGCCAATCCCTACCCCTACATGTGACATCAAGGCATGGCGAACAAAGTTAGCAACCCTTGTACTACCCAGAGAACACTCTCAACCCATGTCTCATACACAAACACACTTGCCTAGGCAATGACTGATATGGTGGTAGTACCCTGCATATTGCCCACAGATAGTAACCATGGTGTCATTGCAGCAGACTGCAGAGGGCATGGCTCCCTGTCCATCAGTACAATAGGCACATACATGCAGACAGGGCACCTTCACTATGTTCCCCACTGGACATCTGCAACACCTGTAGTGCCATCAAATGTGACCCACAAAGGACATGCCATGCCTTAAACATATGCCCTGTATGGACAGATGCCACTGACACCAGGGAATACCTGTATCATGCTATCATTGTAGATGCAGGGTCAACCTGCTTTCCATTACCTGTTCCTGCCACACGAGGCCAGGACTAGCACATCTGATGATAACAATCTGTGTACACAACATGGGCCAGGCACCTCAGGTACAGTTCCACATGTCACTGTATATACATGTGGGACATATGCACATCCCAGACACTGTCCATGTCATGGAGTAAAGAACACATACATGGCAGGCAATGCACAGCAATGACATCACACAATAGTTACCCAGGTGACTGGATGGGGAATACAATACCCACCTGGGTGGGCCAATCCAGACACTACATCCCTAAGCCACACTGTAGACCATTTTCATGTGGCCTGATGCCAAGGTATACCCAACACCTAGCCTTGTATAGCCTTTTGGTACAGTCAACCACTATGCACCCGTAAAGCAAAGCACCCATGCATGTCAGTACTGGCACCCTGTGTCTGTGTGTGTGGTGTATGATGCTTCTGACCACATTTACACTCACTACAACCCCCATTGGCATACTGAAGCATGCTGTCTGATGTCAGGCACCTCCACATACCATTTGCCCATATAACCTCTGGATAACCCCTGTGGTATATGTAATATCTGCACAGTAATGTATTGCGACAAACTAACTAGAAAGGAGGTATATTCCTGACCCTACCAATGTGTCAATGTGTGTGGGTCCCTGAGAGAATTTGGCTGTGTTGACACTGGCATCTGTTCATGTGGACAGGCACATGTAACATACATACCGTATCACTACTATTTCACTGCTGCAGATGTCACTCACAATCACATATATGTTTGGAGAGCTCATCAACATGTAAGCTATGTGGTGCATCCAATAACTGCATAGACACATGATAGCAATACATAGTCAGTCAGAAGTTTGATACACTGTACTGGTAGGTGTGTGCACAAGCATGCTTAGGTTTTACTCTCCCACCCCCTCCCTGACCTATCTCTGCCTCTGTCTGCCTCTCTCACCCCCCCTTTGGTGGATGTGGAGATGTACACCTGCTTTGCTTAAGCAGCAGCATGTGTTTTGTGAGTGATGCTCATTGTCAGCTGATGGCCTCTGCATAAATTGCAGCCCTCCTCTAGCTGATTGCATGTAGAACAGCTGTGGTAACATTCCTATAGCCAATTGCATAAAAACACACTCCAATATCTAGGAACATCATGTTGGTGTTGGGCCTTTTCGTTCACGGTGAACAGGACTTAGAAATGTTGTTTGGCAAACAGCATCACAGATGGATTGGAGAGTTACCTCTAACAACATACACTGTGGAAACAGGCCAACACACAGGAGGGGGATGTGCCTGATATGACTACAGAATGTAAGTGTTGCTATTCTGCATTTAGAGTAATGTTGGTTTAACAGGGTGTGTGTAGATATGGCTGGTCTACATGTTTTAATACCTGTCATGGCAGTGTTATGTTTCTGAGGAAACCCTCATCTGTAGGGTCATCTGCAGACTGGGCAGAGTGTGGTGCCCTTTGTTTCTTGTGTTACTCACAGAGCACCTATCTGTGAACTGCAGAAGCATAGTGTGAGGATTGCAGACAGTACATGGTGACAGACATGAGAGTTACTGACTTCATATCCCTCATAGGACATATGTCACAACAAACCCTGTTACAACAATAAATGTATGAGGTTATCACAGCAACATGTCAATATTGGCCCTGTGTTTGTGCCTCTAGCCACAATTCTGTCAACCTGCGTACATATGTCATGCGGTAACAGGTGCATATGTTTTGTACACCATAATTTATTGACATCATATCTGTAACAATGTATATATATATATATATATATATATATATATATATATATATATACATACGAAGGGATGTACACATGGCCATATATATGTTGCACTATACAGATGTTTATACAGACATATGTATGAATATACATGTGCATGTACATGTAGACATATAACCAATTATATGTATATATCCATATTCCTGTCATGTGTAAGCCTCATGATTGTGTATACACTCCCAGATGTATCTCACTGTATGTATTTGCTATGTGTACATTATGATAAAACAACATATGTGATGCAACAGTCATATTAATAACAATTACTACACAATTGTGGAAGTAAAGGCAATTGTTCAATACTAATCAATATGTGTATTGACAGATATATTGGAAAAGCAACAGCTGTCTTCACAGTGGTCATGGCGTAGTGATTAAGTGTTGTGACCTTAGTGTACAGCATCCTGGGTTCAAGACCTGCAAGCACTGTTAATTTTGTTGCAGAACAAGGGCTGTCGCATACAGAGTGGTTAAGGCAGTTTTGAGCAGCTTTAAGCATGTTTGCATGGGTTTGAGTGAAGCTAAGTGGTACTAAGCTATGGGTAAATGTACAAGTGCTTACACCATGTAGGCTTCACTTACCAGTGCACAAATCAGCTCAGTTGTTATACTGCAGCAATTTTGATATCTACTAAGCATGACTTAGCTCTGGTAACCAGTTCACACCACCCAGTCTGATAACATAGCAGGATAATGACATCTGTAATAAGTGTATCTAATGCCATGTACAATACATGCGCCTATGTACTGTCATTGCAGTAGCAAGGGGTGTGAGTGTCATGTGTGAGACATAGATGTATATGAGGCCTGTACAGCACTGTCATCCATGTGACTGTGTTACATACAGGGGTAGTAGCCTATGGTAAGTGCTGTCACACTGGCATGTAGTGTATCATGGCGGTACTACTGTTAACAGTGCCTATCCAGCAAGAGTAGAGTGCTAAATGTAGTACTGACAACAGGCACACCTGCAGGCATATCTGGACTCTGAGGCCTCCCTGTTGTATCCCTGGTGTGTGAGCTGTTTCACAGTATATAACCCCTACTGTGTAATGATCCAACATGTGGAATGTAACTGTAGACTACCATCTGTACAGCACATGATAGTGAGGGCTCCTGACAAGTAGGTATGGCATGCATATTGTTGTCAAACATCTATCTGTCAACACATTCATCCTACTGCATAGCTACTTGCCAAGCTGACTGTGAATCCCTGTATAGATGTGCAAATGGCAGGTATCCAGCTGGGATATGTACAGGCATTATAAGCTTGATTGACACTGACATGTCTCCCCAGCTGTGTAAGAACTGGCACATGTTGGAGATAACACCCTGTACACACCACATGTCACAGGTACCTCCATTACACTACCACAGTCAACAGGACATGCTTGGGTACAGGTCTCCATCACAGACACTAACCATGTGACCATCTGTTGTAATGCATGTTGCATGCATGTCAACATGATCACCTCAGTGGCCATGTGCAGGAGGCACCTGGAGGAATTGCTGATGCATGTCAGTCCCACCCTGAGGGTCATCACAGTAGTGTCTGTTGATAGAGTGCCTGCTGCCATATGGTAGGTGTCAGGATACCATGGTACACACAGCCCCTACACACTCCATCTCTCCTTGGACAATAGCTAGGTACACAGCTATGACCACCTGCAGCAATGCACCCCTGTACTGACACATGTGTAAGTGTGCATGACTGAGTATAGCAGTGTTGGTGTGTTAGAACACCTGTACGTGGGAATTCCATGAGGGCCTTCACAACCACTGCAACACCCATTGTCATAGCCAGTCATGACTGCCACTGTATGGGACATTACATGTACCCTGTTAAACTCCTCCCCATACCAACTACATGAGCCTTGCAGTACCAACACAACAATGTACAAATGGGTTGATAGGCATGGGATACCCATTTTGTTCTGGCAAGTGTGGGTATGTGTGCCTGTCCATTTATCTGTAGGGTACAGCATTCTGAGGCCACATACACCTATTGCAATACCCATTGCCACATGGTAGTACAGATAGTGCTGTTACTGCCCATCGGTGAGGCATGACAATGCAACACCCTGCTATGTGTGTGGCATGTGTATCAGATGCATATCCCTGTAGTACCACTGTTGGGATCTACAATAGGTTGTATTGCAGCCGTGGCCAATTTGTAATGGTGGGTATATCAGGGTGTCATCATGGGTGTCAGGAAGTACAATATCCACTGGGGGATGTGGGTGCTGTGTATACTGTCATTACACCAAGGTACACCCGGTATATACAACTGTCACCATTAACCATACATGTAACTGATACCACAATCCAGGCCAGTTATGCATGTGCTGTGTGAAGCCTACCTGTAACACATTGGACACATGGTTGAGTTAGTTAGCAGAGATAGGTCCTGTTCTCTCAGATGTCTGCCTGTCTGTTATGTGTCTGTTAATGTGTATATGAAGATATGTCACACTATGTATTGTCCATATACACTCATTACATCCCCCATTAGCATACTGTATATGTCTAGTGATTTTCTGCATGTAACATGTATCCTGGGACACATCTCACCCTAAACACTGTGTGGTGTCTGCAATGTATGCCACACACTTCAGTATTACTACATACCTAGGTAGCGGTCTAGTCCCAGTGTTGCCAAGTAACAGTGTGCATGTATGTGGGTTGGTCTACATCAGGTTGCAGGGTATACACTCCCCAGCAGGTCACCTGTCCATGTGGCACAGTAAATAACTGTTATACTAACCTGTGATGTGTTCAACTGTACCACAGATATGTCACACCCATGGTGTCACCACAGTGCCATACCCCATTAAGGAATATGACTGCAGACCATCCTTGTGCTGACACATGTAGACCTACAACACACATGGAAAACATTATAGAGACCACAATCAACCAGTGTTACTAACAGCTATAATGCATCATTGCTGGACAGCTACACTGACATATGTGCATTACACTTTACTCCTTTCAACATGCTCCACTGCAGTACTGTGGTACACTGTAGTACAGTCACCGTGTGCATCAGAACCATATTAGCCTGTCCCTGCATTGATGTTATGGATGAAAGGGATGTAGCACAGTTATCATCATATGCACAGGGCTACCTCATGTGGACACATGTACACCCACAACACAAATGGATAAAATTATAGAAACCACAATCAACCAGTGTTACTAACAGATATAATGCAACATTGCTGGATGGTTACACTAACTGACATATATGTATTACACTTTACTCCTTACAACATGTTACACTTCAGTACTGTGGTACAGTCACTGTGTGCATCAGAACTGTAGTAGCCTGTCCCTGCATATATAGTATGGATGACAGGGATGTGGCACAGGTATCATCATATGCACAGAGTATGTTGTTGGTTTGCCAGAGGCCAAGGGTGGGCAATACATTTGACACCATATGTGTTGGTGAGGAGTGTACTGAGGTGAACTGGGTGTGGTGATGTGGTGTGTGTAGGTATGGGGTTTCTCTAGGTGGGTTTGTATAGTGTGGGGGTATGCATGCACACAGTTCTGCCATGTGGCTGCCCTACACAGGCATTTATGGACAACTGCAGACTATACTTGACAGGGTGTGCAGTTCACTGCCCCTGGCCATGGACACGTGGACTGTGCCTGCCTGGGGTTCCATGGGAATGTGCAGGTATAGGCCTTGATGTGCTACTCTCACCTGATGATGACAAATGTCTGCTGGTACCAGGTCTCTCCTGGGACTGGCCAGGACCACGTGCTCATGGTCTGCTGTGGTGTGGTGTGGACAGCACCCCCCACAGTGCTGGGGCTGGTACTGCCACTATGGGAGCCCCTTGGTGTCCTAGCACGTCCACGTTGACTGCCAGCTGTTAGTGTTGCTGACCTATGTCCATGTGGCCGTCGCTGCACTCCCACCACATGTTCAAGCACAGACAGACCATGGTCGATGAGGGCCATCATCTCACCAGAACATCTATCTATGAACTCAGTTAATGCACAGATGGCACCAGCCAGTTCATGGATGTTGTCACTTGCAGATGTGAGAGCAGCCCTCTGCTGCCTCAGGCCCTGTCTGGTGTAATGTTCTATATGTGCCTGCGCCTCCATGACCGCCTGAAACATGCACCTGCTGGTAACAGCAATATCACCTCTGCCAGGGGCATGATGTCCAGTGGCCCTACCACAAGCACTCTGGGACATCTGCCTATGTGGTTCCCTGCCAGACAACCAGCTATGCCTGCTGCGACCATACACAGTAGGCATGGTTACCACACTTTCCTGTGCACAGCCACCAAATGACAGCTGTCCCTCCACTATGGCCACTGGTGATGGGGTATGTATAGGCACTGAAACTGTGTGGGGGGTTGGGGTGGTTAAAAGGGGTTGTCAAATGACAGCACTGTTTCGGCCCCTGACAACCCCACCTGTGCCTCAACAGTACTATCATCATCTTCTGTGTCTGTATAGACACCAACTTCAGATTGCATGCAGGAGGGACCCTGACCCACTTCGCTACCTGTGGGGGAAAACAATAAAGGCACTTTAAAACTGTACAGCATTGCCTAACAGTACACACACACACACACACACACACACACACACACACACACACACGCACACACACACAGACACACACAGACACACACACACACCACAGTAATACTTATCTGTCTGTGACTTTACAAACAATCCCACGTATATGTCTATTTGTACCCCATCCTGCATCACACTTGGAAACATACACACATTGATACCACTCATTAACATATCAGTCCTCTAAATGCCTACACAAGTGATCAGAACACAAGACCTGTTACTACATTACCTGCCTGACCTGTGTGTACTGGTTTTAGATGGCCTTACTGCTGTCATTCAGTGTTCACCCTGTGTATGTCCAGACATCATGAGCATGGCCCCTATATCTGTGGGCTACTATGTTCACTCCATAATATCACGCACTGGTGTGTCATGTGTATGTAATGCTCAGTACATGCCAGATATGCTAGTCAGTCAGCCTATCTTGTGACAACTGTAATATATGGATACACTCCCTGGTGTTGACTAGTACTTCCCCAATGCATCTGTAGTGCTGCATACATGGGTTGTAGGTGACCTCTCTGCTAAATACAATATTAAGGGTGTGCCTGGTGTCTACCTTCCCTCTCAATGCCTGTTCCATGCTACAGACCATATTATACTATCAGCTGTCCTGTGATTACATACATGACAAGTATTCCTGGTGTATATTGTGGCAGTCTATGTCCATGTACTGCACAATCCCAAAGGGAGGTACTGCTGTATGAACACCCCACAATCACACATGTGCATACATGGCCAGCCACACAAACACACAGACATGCACATATACATCCTCCATGCATCAACTTCCCTCCACTTCACCAGAATGACCCTACAGACAAACTAACTGCCCACCAGGATGCACACACACACACACACACACACACACACACACACACACACACACACACACACACACACACACACACACACACACACACACACAGGTGAGGTTGTACAATGATAGTACACACAGTCCTCCTATTACCCATCTGTCAATATGCATAACATATGGTACCCAACAGCATGCAGTGCAGCTATAGTCAATCCATGCTAGCAACAGTATACATGTGTGTGCTGCATGAGCTGTGTCACTAGGTGATGCCCCTTCCCCTGGATACCACTGCACCCATGTACACAGTATTGCTGTGCACCTGTTCTGCACCCTGCCATGTTCTGTGCACTACACCTCACAGGTGTACAGCCCATTGCTGTATGTGTACTGCTGTGTCAGTTATGTCAACATTAATGCTCACAGCCCCTATGTTTTCCAACAACATATACCTGGGATGATATGTGAACAGATGTCTGATTTACAGCTCTCAACATCAGCGGACCATGTATGACCAATCTAATACTCTTAAACTGACAACCATCAGAGCATACCGTGGCTATGGGGGTGTACACACCCTTATTGATATGACGTACCCATCCTTGATCTGCCAAGGGACCACATCACTGCATATCTTAACAGTACATGAGCCCGACATGTGACATATGTCCTGTACTTTCACATACAGCATCTATGGAATGTGCTAGGTGTGCGGATGCTGACCATGATGCATACACTCCGTGTGGGCAGATGTGTGCACACCCTTATCATGACGGTTTGTCACACCTATTGTTGTGTGTACTACTCCTGACAGGGGTATGCCAGCATGGGCCATCTGCATTTGACAGTGTATGTTCAGTCTGCCCTACACATGTCCCCCTAATCTGCATGATTGCAAGGTCTACTCATGTGCACATCCCTTGGTGTTCACACACTGCTGTCACTATTGCTGTGGAGATAAGGTTACATCTGCCAAAGGACCTGAACCTGATTATGTGCAGATACAGCCATTCTTAGCATCCTTAGGATCCCTGTTGCAGTGTACTGGTGTGTCATGCTGACATCCCTCCCTCCTCAGCCTTTTTGCAGATGCATGACAAGTAAGCCCTGCACATGTGTGTCACTTTGCAGTGTCCCATACACTGAACACCACATGTTACAGCCTAGTCCCAGCTGATAATGTGGACCACTGTAATCCCTTATACCATAGGGTATCTCTGCAGCAGTTGCCATTTTCCTACAGGTATATACACTGGTGTTGCACTGTATATGGGTGTTGTTCCATACATGTCCATACTGTAGGCCATATCTCCCACCATTATGTTACTCCCCTGTGGACACATTCCACAATGACTGGATGTTAGTTATCATGCAGGTGTCTGACATACCCTTCCAATACCCCATCATGGTCACCCCTGTGATGCCGTACATTTCA
Source organism: Protopterus annectens (assembly GCF_019279795.1). NCBI lineage: Eukaryota > Metazoa > Chordata > Ceratodontiformes > Protopteridae > Protopterus > Protopterus annectens. Next base: position 578,510,357 of record NC_056727.1, on the reverse strand, counting down.
CAGCAACAATACGTGCACATGTACAGCATGCATTCTGGGTAGGTGTGTTAGATGTGTGCATGGAATTTACCATCACCATTATATGCCCGGTGTATTAGCAAGCATCTACATAAACCATACTCACCAGCTACAGGCTGCTGCCTTGGTGTTATCCCGGAGGTACCTACATAAGAGGGTGAGAGATGCAAAGTCAGTGACCATACTTGTGGCATTGCCACAGGGTGGGTGCAGTATTACAATACATTAACAGTACATTTCCACAATACTACCACATATGGACATCTGTTTATCACTACTATGCAGCAACAAGATATGCCTATGACATGTCAAATATGCATTCACTACTTGTACCGATGCGGATGTATATGCAACAGTGGTCTACTGATGTGCCCTGTGGCCTTACCTGCATGCTCCTCAGCTGGTGTGTGGGTGGCATCCACCTCCATAAAGGTGTCCAGTGGTTGGTGGCAGGCTGGATGGGCAGGTGCCACGAGGCTGGCCAGTTTCTCCTCCACACATGTCAGGGGGGATGGATGGCATGGCCCCTGTAGTGAGGTTATCCCCCTGGACTGTAGCAGCATGCCGACGGGCAATGTGAAGCAGGTCAGGACAATGATGCTGGACCTCCTCATAACTGCGGTTGTGCAGTCCGACATCATTGACCCTGTGGACTACGTCATTCCACAGGGTGGTACACTCCTGCTGATCATGGGCAGCCCAGCCAAACAAGATCGCATAGTGCTGTATTAGTTCATTCAGCAGGATTTCATTTTCAGCTGCTGTGTAGGTGGGCAGGCTTCCAAGGGGCATCATGCCTGAAAGACATAAAGGTGGACACAGGTGTGAACAAGTCATGCAGCAAAGTTACCACATTTCTTAATACACATCACTGTCACCCTCCTACCATATCAGTGAGAACAAACTGTACAGACAGCTCAATAGGTATGGCTACAGCATACCTACCAATGGGGCAGATATTGTACTGTACCACAATTTGTGCAATGTGTTTCTAGCCATGTTCCCTGTGTGGATACTATCATTGCTGGCCTGTTACAGACTATTCACCTGTATGCCATTGTCAGGGGCACAATGGTTCCATATATGCCTGTGGTATGCTTGCTATGTGTTTGCTGCACATCTGAGATTCTGTGTTATTGCAGTTATCTATGCATGCTGTTGGACATGTTCTGGGATTATGTAGACTATTACTACTGACATATGTTCTATAACAGTGACACAATAGCATGTATATGTAGTACTGGCCAGCAGAACCACCTCTCCAAACTCATCTGCCCATGTTACCAGGCCACATCACATGTGTGACCCACCCTGGGGTGACCTAATATACTGGTCCAGCAATACTGTCAGGTGGAACCAACCCAGGGGATATTGTCCTCCCCCCGGGGTACACACAGACATGTTCCTGTCCCCTGAAGACAGGTCCAGGGTCTGTTCTATAATGAGCTCCACAGACACACGTGGGATGTGCTACATCATCTTGAGGCACCTAATATACATTCACAGGGCCCACATGCTTCTCCTGCTCAGCCTCCGGGCCAGGTACCATCGAGACATAGACTGCTGTTGTGAGTAGCAGGGGGTGGGAGGCTTGTTCCCATTGTGTCCATATTGGGGCCCATGGGCCATCGACATCACAGACCACACATACCATCCAGGGTGTTTACCCACCACATGTGTCACATACCACCCATCTAGGCTGTCCTCTATATCTACCAACCCTGACCACCTCCACAACTATACCTGCCATACTTACCCATATTCCCATTTCATACTTCACAGACAAGGGCAATGTGGTCCCAACAAGGAGTTCACATGTGATATACCCATCCATGTTGCACACACTGACAGCTGTAGTTATCTGTGTGACTGCTGAGTCCTACACAAATGCACTTTACAAGCACTTACACGAGTGCATGGATCATGCTATCCCTAATAGAACCAAGATATTATCTTCCAAAAAAAGGAAGCCAATCTGGTGGTCCTCTGCCATAAACAAACTCTGCAACAGAAGAAAGAAACTGTTGCAAAAAAGAGTAAAATCCCATGACTGGAGGAACTCCCTGGTCAACCTCAGTAAGAAGCTGAGATCACTCATGAAATCCTCCAAAGCTAGTTACAAAAACAAAATTGCCACTGACTCTAAAGACAACCACAAAGCATTCTATAGCTATGTCAAGAAATTCAATGGGAACACTCAGATCTGCTCTGAGTTACAGCACAATGGCACTAAATATACAGAACCAACTGATATTGCCAACATCCTAGCAGATAGGTTCAGTGCTAACTTTACCCCCCTCTCACCCCCTAGAGAGCCCATCTCTATACCGGAAGAATGCAAAGTTCCTATAATCACAGCTGCACAGGTAAAAAACACACTCTCCAAAGCCAAGAACACAACATCCATGGGACCTGACAATATCCCAGGCTGCATTCTACATGAACTACAGAATGAACTGGCACCCTACCTAAGTACCATGCTCAATCATAGCCTCACCTCAGGCTTTGTACCCACTGAATGGCGCACTGCAACGGTTATCCCACTCCACAAAGGGGGAGCCATGACAGATCCCGGGAACTACCGCCCCATTAGCCTGACGAGCTTGGTCTGCAAGGCCATGGAACGTATCATTGTGGAACTCATAAACAAAGACACTGGTAATCTCCAAACTCTGGACCCTACCCAGTTTGGATTTGTAAAAGGCAGATCATGTCTCCTAAACCTGATTGACTTCTTTGAAGCAGTCACCAAAGCCATAGATGAGGGTAAAATGGTTCACACAGCTTATCTAGATCTCACCAAGGTTTTCAATACCATCCCCCACTCTGGAATTATAGATAAGCTCACTAAACTAGGTATAAATCCCTATGTCACAAGATGGGCTGCCAACTGGCTCATGGACAGATCCCACACTGTGAAAGTAACGGATACCAAATCCGACTTCAGACCAGTGACAAGTGGAGTACCACAGGGTTCAGTCCTGGGTCCTCTCCTGTTTGGTATGTACTTCTCTGAAGTGCAGGCTAACACAGAAGGTCTTTGGCTAACAAAGTTTGCAGATGACTGCAAACTAGGAGCCATAATCAAAACTCCTAATGAGGTGGACAAACTACAAAAGGGCCTCACTGAGACAGATACCTGGTGTCAAAGCCATGGCCTGAAGCTCAATGCCAAAAAGTGTATTGTCATCCCCTTTGGTAAAATCTCTGTACCCATGAACTACCACATAGCTGGTAGTCTACTCAATGCTGAAAATGTGATAAGAGACCTTGGGACACAGGTGGACAGTAGTCTCTCCTTTGATAATCACATTGCCATAGTGGTCAAGAAATCCTTCTACGTGGCTCATCTCATCACAAAAGGATTCTCATCCAGAAAAAAAGAGGTCATTGTTCCCCTCTACTCATCACTCATTAGACCCATTATAGAGTACAATGCCCCTTTTGGTATGTACCTCACAAGACATCTACAACAACTGGAAAGACCACAGAAATACCTCACAAAGAGGATTACTGGCCTCAAACAGATGCCCTACGCAGACCATCTAAAAAAACTACAGCTTTACTCCATCGCATATCACCTACTCAGGGGCGATCTCTGCCTAACATACAAAGCTATGTCAAACCCAGAGCTGTTGGACATGCTCCACTTAAAGAAATCCCAATCCCTCTGAGCTACACATTCTAGGGACCTAAACCTTGTCACCACAATGAACAGAACATGCTGTATGGATAGATTCCTGTACCAGAGACTTCCCATACTCTGGAACAGACTACCTATCTATGTCAAACAGAGCTCCTCATTAGCACTCTTCAAGAAAAATCTTGATGATTGGATGGGAAATTGGAAATTCACCCCAGGGATCACTTCTGTTGCTCTGCTCAACAGGGGCACAGGAAAATAATTTTTTTGGGTGGCGAATGCCAGGGTACATTTTTTGGCTAGGCTTATATAGGCCCTAGGGCCAATAGCCTAGTACCTACCTATGAACCTATGTTATGTGTGCTGCTTCCCTGCTCATAGTATGCAGCACTGTGGTAGTAATATAGGGGACATGTATTTACATACATACATATATGTTTGTGTGTATGTTTGTATATATGCAGACATGTGCATATAGGTATATATCTATATATGTGTAGATATACATGATGAATATATGCGCTCATCTATATGTCTACACATGGGTATCTGTATATTTGTGGACATACCTGTAGATATATATATATATATAGATACATACATATACATACCTATATGTGGGGTACATTCAGACATCAGGTCCACAATCTCAAAATACCTTCCTGCACAGCTGCACTATTCTGCCTTGCTACAACACAGACAGATGCCACATATGGACACAGCCTGACATTAGGGGGGTATATGTAGGGCCGGATTGCAGTTAACCCTATTACACACCTATAGCATTCCTGCATGCTGCAATACAGGTTAACCTGAGTATCCTGCAAGAGGTGGGCTGTTGAACCCATGTGTCCATCATTATTGCATCACTTCCACCACCAGCTATTGGCCACATAATATACATACTTCCCATTACACAACACACACTATGATGGCTTACATCTTATCAGTCAGTGCTGCTCTGCACAGTTGACGGGTATAGCCCACTACCCACAGGGAAGGACTCTACTGTCTGTAGCAGTTGTTTAGCTGAACATCATTACAACAACACCTAAAAGCACATATAAATCATTCCACATCATCTATCCCATTATTATGGACCAAGTACTATGGTTAATTACATACATATATACTTCACATACCTGTTCGGGTAGCAATACCACTTACAGGAGAACCTGCACACTCAGGCCAGCTACATATTTGTAGGAGGTTCCAGAACTGCAGACAGAGTGTGAGTAGTTTTGTTGTCTGCATTGTACACCACCAGTATTACAGGGTTTGTGTGTACATAATAGTTTAACTTGGGATGCAGTCTGTCTGCATAGCTCTCAACTGTGGTCCTATCCTCTTGATGGCCAGAGGTGTGCTTATTATGTTTTGTCTGTCCACCACACAGGTCTTGTGTCAGATATATCACTGGCAGTGTGTGTGTTGAGTGCTATCAGTACATGGCTACATCCATTTCTGTTTCTAACTTCATATTCCTGACTAAGGGCGTGTTGCAGACTATCCTGTAACAACAGCAACTTTCTTAGTGTATGACAACAGTTTTACACATATTGACCTGTGGTCCAGCCTCTGTACTCCACCTACATACCAGGTTTTGTGCATATGGCATGCTGTTGGGGGTTGTTATGTAGTGGGGTGTGAGTATGTCACGCTGCCATTCCTGCCATCAGTACACTGCTGTTGTGTCCCCCACACATACTGTGGGGTTGGGTCCATATATGTTTGGGCTTCACCTACACAATACATGGGTGCACTTATGCACTCCAGAGTTCAGTGTATGTTACAGTGATATATGGCCCTGTATTATTGAGTCTAGGGGGGATGCACCATAACTAACCTGGGCTGTTACAACATGTGGGGGTATCAGGGTAAGCTGCCTTAAGGTATCTGGATGCTCATTACCATACAATTCATCTTGGGTAAATGCAGGCCTACTGCCTCCTGTCATACAGACTGTTCTGTGTGTCAGTGTGATTGTGATGGTGTCAGTTATGCCTTGTTATGTAACAGATAGATCCCATTGTGTCAACTGTGGTCTTTAGCCCCTAGGGATTGTGTACAGAGTGTAGATAGAGTCTGCTGTACAGAGTGTAGATAGAGTCTGCTGGACTATACATCTCCATTACTTACTGTTGATTGATTAGTATCCTATGGCCCAGTCTGTCTTTACTATTGTACTACTTGAAGGCCTCGGCCAGGACGGCAACATATGTAAACCTTTCCAGACTACTGTATTAATATAACTGTTTCACAGTTGCATTCCTCTGTTTATACGTATGTCAGTGTCTAAACAGCTATATGACATGGCATTTACAACTGTAATAGTACACAAGTAAAGCTTTCCCGTGTATGAAAAGCCTGTGTGTGGTGTTATATCCTTTGACCTCTCTGTGGGTATGTGCTGCAGGCAACAATTGTCATTTGTATGGGTGGCTCACACAGTATCCAATTAGTAAGGTGGTAACTGTAGGCATAGTGGCTGTTCCATATTGTGTGCACCATCTACATCTGTATCTTCCTATACATATCTCTGTGTGTATGTGTAGTTACATATATATATGTGTATATATATATATATATATATATATATATATATATAAACATGTATATAGATATGTATATATCTATTTAGATACACACACACACACACACACACACACACACACACACACACACACACACACACACACACACACACACACACACACATCTACAGGTTTAGATACATTTCCTGTACTGTTGAATGACTGGGCTGGATGATATGTTCATGAAAACATCACATTTATGTGTATCTGAAATGGCTTAGTGGTAAATCACTTTGGCTAAGGTGTTCAGGGTCCTCAGCTCAAGCCTTGCAGAGGCTGTTTATTTTGTTGCTGGGCAAAACACAGTCCATTGGATACAGAGTGATTAAGGCACTTTTAAGCAGTTGTAAGTGGGTTTGCGCTGAGGTAAGGACTGCTAACATCCAGTTACACTTTCTTATACTCAGTTAGCTCCTAAATTGCTTAACCTGTGTAGGCATTGCTTACTCCCGTGCAAACAAGCTTAAACCCGCTTACTGCTACTTAAAGTGCTTACTCCCGCGTACCCCCACACTAATTTCTTTAAAAGAAAAGAAAAAAGGGTTGATAGGAAAGTGGTAAAAAAGGGGCACAAAGAGGGAAAGACAGTGGGGAAAGTAGCTAGGGATGGGCAGGAGGGTGTAGGGAAGGTCCATAGAAGCCAATTTCTTTTACAGCAACAGCTGTGCATATACACTGAATTTGGAAGTAGGTTTGGACATTCAAACCTCCTGAGAAAGGTGTGAGGACAACATTAATATGTTGTGATGCCAATTAGACCAGTTTACGTGTCCAGTGGACACATGTGTGAAATGGACAGCTATGTATGGGGCGATAATTTTTTTTTTTGGGAACAAAATGCCCTTTTTTCAGGTGAGAGTAGGATGTTAGGGAGGGATAGTAGGTATATTTGGGGAGGTAGGTTGGGTAGGTTAACAGACAAGACAAGACGCATACAGGGATGGTATATGACACCTGTGGGGGGTAAACACCTTGATGGTTAGGGGTGTTGGGAAATCGGAAGCCCATGAGCCACCAGTGTTGGAGTATTTCAACACAGCACATGCATAGAAACATATTTAAATAATTATCAATAAATAGGACATATGTCCCAATGTAACAGTGGAGTCATCACATATCAGTTGAGGTGGGTATGTAGTGTATTGTTGGAGATATGGTGGGGGAAGAGAAATATGTCAATTAACAACTAGTATATTCCTGTAGTTCGCATTACTTTCCTAGTCAGTGTTGTTATTTGTACCTTACAAGTATTACTACACTACCCTTTTGCCTTAGTTTGGACAGTGATATAGCTGTCATCATCTTTATACTTGAACTGGTTTTACCTGCAGTATACACATCTTACCCAGTATACCTGTGGAGGAAATCTTTTTTAACACTAACTAACTGTTTCTATACATACTCCCAGGCTGATGTTGTACACATACTTGTCCATCTCTTTTTGCACAGACTCTGGCCATGTCTTGACCACATGCAGGTGAACCAGGAAATATCTAGACTATTGCCCTCTTCAACCTTTACTGATTTACAGCACTCTTATACAGGATTTCCTACAGTTATATTATGTAGCACAGTGTGGGTGACAGTAATCAGTGATACCTTATTATTCAGAGCAACTGCAACACTCACAATTCCATACAATACCAGAATAAACAGCACCAGTACAGGGTATCGAGCTTTTATTTCACAGCACAGTGTTTGTATCCAATGTATCTGTGGGAGCAATGTTTATTAGCACTGCCTGAATGTTGCCACGCAAAGTACCAGATTTCACATTAGTGTTATGCACATACATCTCACTCTGTTATTGTGCACACTCTGGTCACAGCTTTACAACATTGGGGTGTAGATAGGACTTACTCTCATAACAGTTTCGGGAGTTGCTAGAGTGACAGGTTTGTTCTCATAGATTTGTGACAATCAGTTGTATTTCCTGTTTGCTGCCTAAACATCTGGGAGTATCTCACTGACTTCTCAGGGGGACAGGGGGACAGGCAGCAGATATGGGCCCATATACTGGACATTCTGGACTTATCTGTACAGTTTTGGGGTATGGTTCTGTATGCAGCCTACTTCCACCCCCAGGTTTCAGACCACGGCTGTGTCTACTAAAACTAAAACACTGTCCATCACAGTTGTGTCTGCTATATAGATATTGCTGTATATCTCCTATCTGCTTTCTGTCTTATAATTCTCCTGTGGTTGTACATTCTGACCTTGTATTATAACACTCTTATACAGGATTTCCAAGACAGTTATATTATGTAGCACAGTGTGGGTGACAGTGATAAGTAATACCTTATTATTCAGAGCAACTGCATCAGTCACAATGCCATACAATACCAAAGTAAACAGTACCAGTACAGGGTATCATTCTTTTATTTCGGGCACAGTGTTCATATATGACAGACATGTGGGAGCAATTTTTGTTAGCACTACCTGAATGTTGCCACACACAGTACCAGATTCTGCATTACTATTATGCATATACATCTCACTCTGTTACTGTACACACTCTGGTCACAGCTTGACAACACGGGGGTGTGAATGGGACATACATAGCTTATTAATCTCATAAGATTTTGGGGAGTTGCTAGTGTTACAGCTTTGTTCATATATATGTGTGACAATCAGTTGTATTTCCTTTTTGCTGCCTATACGTCTGGGATCATACCACTGATTTCCCAGGAGGACAGGCAGCAGATATTGGCCAATTTACTGGATATTCTAGACATATCTGTACAGCTGTGGGGTATGAGTCTGTATGCAGACTACTACCACTCCCAGGATTCGAACCATGCCTGTCTGTGCTAAAAATACAACAGTTCATATCTCAGATGCATGTGCTATTTGGATTTTATTGTCTGCCTTTTCACTGTTTTCTGTCTATGTGTGTTACTCAGTTTTACTAAGTGACCTCTGGGGATTATACCAGTCATATACAGACATTCCTACACATTCTATTTATGTTGCAGTGTGGGTAAAATTGCTTAATACAACAGTACTATGAAGTGATTTCAAATCTACATTACCATATGATACCAGAGTATACACATGCAGTCCAGCAGTTAGACCTTTATTGTCAGGCTATTGTGCTTTTATTTACATACAAACTATATGAGACTCTTCCTGCCATATTCTCTGGTGTATGCGGTACTTGACTTAAACAATACAGGTTTTATACTGGCAATTAATTTACTAATACTTTTAGATTTATTTCCTATGACAGTACTTGAAAGGGTATTACTAACCTGCCTCGCATTGCAACCTCTCCAGGCAATGGCCATGGGCCTCCTGCTTTGTGGCATGCTCACTTGCTACTGTGAAGGACATAAGAGGAATATTTAGCCATACCTATCCATAATATACATGATCTGGCAATTATTAAACAGGTAGTGGAGTGATACTTACACACATCTGGGACCTCCCCTGTCATCCAAGCCTCTTGGATCTACTGATCCAAGAGATCCCCCTTTCACTGCTTTAGGTCGGCATAGTGATGCCTGACCTACTCACCAGTTTGGGGTATGTCAGTGGCACTGGTGAGGTCATGGGTGGAACAGTCCCAGGCTTCTGTCTTATACTGGGAACCCTGGTACTGGCCCTGCAGCAGTCTCTGCTCATGGTCTTTGACAAGAAGTCCTGCCATGACTCTGGACTCCTGGATGACCTAGCACTGTGCTTGGAAGTGCACTCTCTCTCCCCTTTCTGCCATGGTGCCTGCAAGGGGAAGCTACAACCAGTTATGAGATGTATTCCCACCTGTTGGGTTTAAGTAGGGCTGAATTCCCGCACTTTGCCATGATTGGCCGGTTTTGAAAAGGCTAAGCTATGGGAAAACCTGCTTACCTAAGGTTGGCATTGTTTAAAGGGGTATATCACTGGGCAAATTGAGTTAGCTGGCCTTTTCACCATTGGAAAGAGCTTACACATTGCTTACACCTCCTAAGCTGACCTGTGCAATGTTTAGCATTGCTTAAAATTCACTTTGCATTATATTTGCTTTTTGGCATTGATTTATTATTCATTACATCTTATATATATATATATGTCTGGTAACCATGATTCATGTGTACGTACACTGTATGGGTTCCTTGTGTTTAGTCAGGGACTTCCACACTCTGTTACATTTACACCTCACATCTGGCCTTACTTCAGTACTCCAGTTCACATATTTATGTTATGTAGTAGTTTATAGAACATATGACTGTATACTGATTCCTTTCACATATTCAGTTTGATTTTACTTTAGTGAGGGTTTGTTTGGTGATACCTCACTCTTATGTATTGTTGTGATGGCTTGGTGGTTAACTGCTGTGACTATAGTTTGTAGGGTCCTGGGTCAAGACCTGCAAGGTTATTCATTTTGTTGCTGGGCAGAACAGTGGCTGTTGGATACAGAGTGATTAAGGCACTTTTAAGGACTTGTAAGCAGGTTTGCATGGGTTTGCTTGAGGGTAAGCAATGCTAACCTCCAGTTAAATATACTTACAGAGAGTTAGCTTCAATATTGCTTAACCTGTGTGCGCATTGCTTACCCCCATGCAAATTGGCTTAAACCCGCTTACTAGTGCTTACATATGCTTACTCCTGCTTACTACTGCTTACACTTGCTTACTAGTGCTTACTCCCGCTTACCACGGTACTAATTTAGACAGTAATGTCTAATGGCTCTTGGGGAGGTTGGGGATTTGCAAGCTGTATGGAGTTATCATTCATTACACATTTTACCTTCCTTTGTATCCATGATTCCTGTGTACATATACTGTATGGGGCACATGGGATTATCTGTGGACTTTGCAACATTATGACACTGACACCTCACATCTGCATTTAATGCAGTACTCCAGTTCACAAGTATATGTTATTTAGTAGGTTATGCAACTAAAATATTGGTCATAATGTGATTTGACATGGAGAATGGATTGTGCTGTAGTGGGACTCGAATCAGGAGTGCCTGTTTGTAAGGCGAGTGCTCTGCCCACTACGCTATTGCTATACTGCTTCATTTTCTTATATCTTTCTTGTTATCCTCTTCAGCCATTTAAGCTGCATTAACCATAGCTAAGCAATGGGCAAACCCATGCACCTACGGTTAAATTTAATCTGTTTCACAAAAATAAAAAATGGTATATTTATATTGTGTATTTACTATTACTGTTGTACATGTGGGGGATGTTGCTGGGGGTATGCAGACACCTATGAGGGGTCTCACTCATTCTTTTGGGTTTTCTGCTGTTCTTCATTGTGGGAGCGTGTACATTCTGAGAGCTCTGCTCTCAGACATGCCCCCTGCACTCTTACATGCTCCGTGTAAGATTAGAAGCTCAGGCAGCATGCCTTCATTAATATGCATGGCGTGCTGCCGTCCTGCTCCTAAACGGCCTCTTCCGTGCAGGACTAAGCTAATCCTGCATGGAAGATTAGTAAATCCGGGGTCTAGTGTTTTACCTCCTCTCTCTACTTTCTCAAACCATATTCTACTTCTTTAAATATATTTAATATAATGTGTTTAATAATGTGTTTAGTGTTTATAATTCTCATGATGTTTAGAATATGTTTCTATATGATTTAAGAATTCTTACGATGTTCATAATTTCTGTTTTGTCCTTCTCTAAATATTGTAAAATTTTTCTGCTAAAAATGGGCTTATCACCCAGTCAGACTATCCTGGTTAATAAATATTAAACAAATAAATAAAATAATTGTTTATCCAGATATAGGTAATCCAAATAGATATTTGAATTGAATTGTGGTAACCATTTGAAATGTCAGGACTTGGACTGCCACATCCCAAAATATGGACAGAGAAAGAGCAAATAATGGACTTAAATAACTAAGTCTGGGTGTGACAAAAGGAAATACTGCCAGCACAGCTAGCTGAAATTTTGTAAATAATTATATGTCATTGGTGAATATCAAAATGATTTATATAAGATGCTTGTGTTACAAATGTATTAGTACTGTATATCATGTGCATACCAAACTGCTCTGTACAAATGTTTGTGTTGAAAAGGTATTTTGTACAGTGCTTGTGCTTAAAATGTATCTACAGTGTGCCCTACTGGAAGAGAACAGAAATGTACATGCACTATTGTAACTGTTTAAATGTATATGTCAACAGAGAAAACTGGATGGTTTACTTCAGGCCTGCAAACTTTAGAAAAAATGCTAAAATTAAATTACTTTATAGGACGCAATAAAGAGGCCATCTTTCAAGTGTTCAGTGCAGCTAGAGAAACAAGGTATGTACTAGGAAGCTTTATGTATTGTCCTTGGAGTAAACTAATTACTAGTCTTGAAAGGATGAAGGAATGCAATTGTTTTATGACTTACAGCATCTGCCAGACATCTGAACTAAAGCCCTTGTCTGTATATTTTTACAGGTAGATGCTAAATGCTGCCAGCTCCTAGCAATGGGGGTTTTGGCCTGGGAACTAGAAGTCACATGACCAAAAATTATGTCATTCTGCAAGCTATCCCAGCACTAATATTTTAGATGTTAATTTGAGAAGTCACTTAGTGACACAGAGCATTCTGTCTTGGACCTGACAACAAGAAGAACCATTCCCCACATCTGCCTTGCTCTGTTAGTAAGTTCTTAGGTCATAGTATAATTATTTTAGATACAGTCATGAATATAGTAAAGCTTAGTTTAGATGATTTTTTTTATTTGTGTATGCCTGTACTGTAATGTTATTTTAAATACTTCCTGTGGTTTTGAACTCTGATGTCACTGTGAATATATATTCAGTATTGTCCTGTTCCTTTATTATTTATTATTAAATATATTTAAACCTTCTGTGTAGAGGTCTGTGTAGAGATATTTAAGTTTTAAGTGCACTTGCACATATATTTGGTAACGCTGTGTGGGACCCTCCTAATAGCCTTGCTCTTGGTCAAGCTACCATTTGTATTAATATTAATATTACTCAGTAAAATTTTACACCCTTTGTTAATGGCCTTAAAGTAGCTAATAAGGGGTTTTGGTGGCCGTAATAACTACCTTATTGTCTGGGCAGAAAGGGGCTTAGCTAGTAAACCGTACCATCCTTTCCCAGGTGTGTGTGTGTGTGTGTGTGTGTGTGTGTGTGTGTGTGTGTGTGTGTGTGTGTGTGTGTATGTGTAAAACAAATCTCCAAGAGTGTGTCAGCTACTTGGGCAGGGACACAAAGCACTGATTAGACAGAGAGAGTGTTGGAGGACTTGGCTTGGAACCTTGGCTAAGGGCTCAACTCTATAGCTGTACCAGTGGGGAGTCTTACTAGGTATCTGGAGAAAGAGGGAAAAAACAGCCCCAGACTGAATGTGGTATCTATTTGCTCTTAAGGGAAATAGCACTTAATGCTGAGAGCTGAATCTGGAAATACTGTGTGTGTACTTGTCATCTTCCAGTGAACGTCCCCCACTGTTGCCAGTGGTAAGGATTGAGGCTCCTTGATGACTGGTCCAGTGGTGGGTCGCCACACTGGGATTGACATTTCCTGGAATATTCATTTTTCTCCAAGGTATGGCAATTTCATCATTGGTATATACATAAGTTTTGGGATGTGTGTAACTTGCCCTCTATAGCAATGGGTGCAAGGGTGCTTATCCCTCTACAAAAAGAAGGCATTAAAAGAAGAATAGTTATGTTCAACATTTACTCTTCTCCTGTATTTCCATTGCATGTGTGTATTTGTTTGTGTGTGTGTGTGTGTGTGTGTGTGTGTGTGTGTGTGTGTGTGTGTGTGTGTGTGTGTGTGTGTGTGTGTGTGTGTGTGTGTGTGTGTGTGTGTGTGTGTGTGTGTGTGTGTGTGTGTGTGTGTGTGTGTGTGTTAGGTTTGGGACACGGATTGACAATCCCTGATGTTTCAACAGAGAGCTATGAATTGCAACATCTTTACTTTTAACTGCCTACCTAACCAGCTTGAGTTAAAAACGCAGATAAAGGAGCGATGTAACACAGCAAATGGGGGTGGGGGCTCTGAGAGACATGAACAAGATTTGCTGATTAACAGCTATGTGTGAGTTCAGGGATAAAACACATTTCTACTTTGACAGAGCTCCCTACAACACTTGTTTTTGAATCACAGACTTGTTAAATGAGCCAAGGAACAATAAGTGGAGACCCATTCTGGGCCACATTACAAGTGTAATCAATTTAAATTGATAGTCTTTTTAAATTTCTAGGATGGCCTGTGAAGGTGCCTAGAAAGACAAATGCACATCAGTAGGAGGAGGTTTGAAATGTAACCATGATACAGCAACACTAGACAACTTACTGTTGGTATTAACCAAACTTATGCATAAAGTGAAAAAAGACCAGCATCTACTAAATGCACAGCTGAACAAACCAAGATTGAAGTTGTAGCCATGCATCGAAGGCTGGATTCATAGTGTAAGGATTTGATGGAGCAGTGTAACATCATCAATGTCCACTCTTGACAACTACTTAAGGACTGGTACAGAAAATTAGAGCTTAAGATGGACAATATAAAGAATAGGGCATTCTGCAATAACCTTAGGATCATTTGACTGGCAGATGTATTGGAGTAAAGTGACTCTGTTATCTTTATCTGGCAAGACTTAGCATGCCTACTGAAGCATTACTATCCTCCACTGCTGGAGAGGACCCACAGCATTTCTACAAGAGTCCCAAACAACCTTAGCAGGCACTTCATAATTAGATATCTTAATTATATTGACAGAGAGGAGACCCTTTGCATAGCACTTGAACTTGGACCCAAGTGTGTGGTAAAAGGAGCTGTGGTAAGGTTTACGCCAGATTGCAATGATATGATGATGCCCTATTAAGCAAGTGTTCATTCTGGTGCTTAAAACGTTTAAGGACCTGTGTTTTCTATTCCAGCTGATTTTCCCAGGCCAACTGAGTGTGAGGAAGGGGGCACTAGCTCTGAAGTACCACTTCCCTTCACAGGCTGAAACATTTTTGCAAAGAGGATAGCAAAGTCAAAATTTAAAACATGTAGGACATGAATGATGTACAGGATATGGAGGAAGTGCAGGACATGCAGGATGTGTAGGACATGCAGGACATGGAGGATATGGAGGACATGCAGGACATGGAGGATGTACAGGACATGGAGGACATGCAAACATGGAGGACGTGCAATACATGGAGGATATACAGGATATGGTGGATCTGCAGGGCATGAAGAATGTACAGGACATGGAGGATGTGCAGGAAATGGAGAACATGGAGGATGTGCAGGACATGGAGGACATGGAGGACATGCAGGACATGGAAAATGTGTAGGACATGGAAAATGTGCAGAACATGGAAGATGTGCAGGACATGGAAGACATGGAGGACATGGGGGACATGCAGGACATGGAGAATGTGCAGGACATGGAGAATGTGCAGAACATGGAAGATGTGCAGAACATGGAACATATGGAGGACATGCAGAACATGTAGGATGTGCACTACATGAAGGTAGCTCAGAGACTAGGTGCAAGTTGTTACTATCACCAGAAGAAGAATGAAAGTGCCCTGGGAAGAAAAAAAAAAACAGAAGTCTTGCTAGTGACCCATTTGCAGGCACACACACAGCTATCTTAGGAAAATCAGAGGGCACCATACCTCTCAACTGTACAGATTTCCAGCTCATATTTTTCATTTGTTTTTCATAAGATTGTGGTTTTATGGCAAATCGCTGACAAATCATTGCGGATTGAAGTCAGAAAATAATGGCAGACATTTGAGTTATAGACTTTATACCTTTCAGGAAATCCATACTAATGAAAAATATGTTATTCTATCAACTTTTTAAGTTTGTAAGAGCAATATTTAAAATGTGTCCCTATTTTTGCACCTTTGTCTCCATATTTTATATGGCTTTGTTCAGATTTCTTGCTCTTAGCGGTTGAGATGTATGACGGGCACCATGCAGCAGCATAGGTTCTTTCCCCTCGTAATCCTTTTGGTTGGCAAACAAGACAGAAGTGGACTTCATCATCCCAGACCCATCACCAAAAGAAATCAATGAAATATAGAAGGAACAAGAGTGGGCTGCCTTAATACAAGCTGTATCAAGTACAACAGCAGCACTAGCTTCCACCTGAGCTTTATCTTCATACTCTGAACATTTATAACTGCCTGCAAAGTGGTGAACCTTGGTTGGATCTGCTAAATTTAACACACATTGTTGATGTCTGAGTCTAACTGAAGGATTCCACACTTCCTTTGTGTACTGTAAATTTACATGTTGAATACCTGTATTAAATAGGCTTTGGTTTTGCTGTTTTTATCCTTTCTGTGTGTAAACAGTCCACAGAGGTATGCCTGGACAGCTGTGGAGTTAAATGCTGTTTGTATGGATCTTTTTATACAATGGGACCCCCAAATTTTTATTTTTGGGAGATGATACTCCCAATAGGTGCTGATTGAGTTACTCTTCACTTGTAAAGTTGGAAGAGGTTGTACCCATTCTAAGAAAGCACAGAGGGTAGAATCTGCTCCTTGGTATTAAATCACCTCTGATGTCAGATGCACTAAGTTAAAGTAAAATAAAGATGTAAACACAAAACTAAACTAGTAAACAAGTTGGGTAGCAGCAAAACCAATGCAGACCAGTAAAAGCCAAAAAGATTTAATAAGATTAAGCGCTTTTCATTTGCTCTGTCAGCAAACTTCTTCAGACTACAAAGGTAATCACATTGTGAGTATATATACATTTTGCTCTGGGTTAATTAGTTGATTAATCAATTAACTTACAGAGGCAACCAACTTCTCTAATTACAGAGCCATCCACTGACAATAGTAAAATACTTATGCAAAAATACTAAACAGCATTCACAACCAAATAGTGGTAGTAATAAATCTAAGAATAAAGGGAAATTCCAGTAATACTAATAGTTATGGTAATAGTTGATATAAAAATGGTAGATATAAGAAAAACTATATATCTATATATATTATTTATATATACTAAATAACACATATCGATATGTGTCCTTCTTGTGTATAGAACATTTCTCATATACAAGTAAAACCATAATAGAGTAGATTTCAGTGTGAACATTCAATATAAATAAATCAAACATATATCAACAATTCACTTTACAGCTTTTCCTATCTAAAATATGTTTATATCTAATTCGTGTTAAAACCAAATGTATATAAAAATGAATAATTAATTAGAATAATCTGACATTCTATATTAATACATTTTCCTAAATTCATCTTTTTAGACTTTTAAGCTTTAACACACTGCTCAAACTACAGGTCTCATTTATACCTGGTAGATTATATGCATTAAGTCTAATCTGCCAGAATAGTTCCAGCTCTTCGAGTTGCAGTGGTGCAGGACCACCTCTACCATCGAGCTCTGGCTGGTCTATAACTAAAAATCTGAACTGATGTCCAGAAAATTCTGCCACATGTTTAGCTAGGGCATTGTCTTGTTTGTTCCTGCTAATGGCATATGAGTGTTCATACATACGGTCACGGAGTCTCCGCTCCGTCTTACCGATGTAAAATGCCTGGCATCCCTGGCATTTAGCCAGGTACACTACCATTCTAGTGTTGCAATTGGCCCTACACTTCAGTCTATATTGAACATTATTTATTTCGAATCTGTTGGATTCAGTTACTAATTTGCAAAAATTGCAATTTTGGCATTTGTACATACCAGTTATTTTTGGTTGTTTTTTTCCGGCGTTGTTCATATAATACCTTCAAATTCCTAGCCTTCCTAAATATAGTGCCCGGGTATTCACCCAATTTGTTTAATATACTAGGGTTACTTGCAAAAATAACCCAGTTTTTTCGTAGTATCCCTATACAGTGGTAACTGAATGTAATGAACTTTGTTTCTGGTGAGTCAGGTGTGGCAAGGACACTCAATTCTGTTACTACAGATTTTCCCATATTTTCTGATGTGATCTCTTGTATGGTAACTATCTTTTTCATTGACAAAATAGGTTTATACATTCCTTTAGTACATTTGTCACTCACTTCTAAGATCAGTCCTGAAATTAGCTCCAAAGGGTAGCCTCTCAGTGTGAACATCGTTCCCAAGAGTTTGCATTCCTCTTGGAAATCCTGTTCAGTAGAAACTATACGAGCTGCTCGTACTAACTGACCTTTAATTACTGAACATTTTTGGTAAAAAGGGTGGCAGCTGGTAAAGTGTAAAAACGTGTTTGAATATGTTTCCTTCCTGTGTATTTTTGCCTGGTAACATTTCAAAGCAAGGTTTTTTGATAAATTAATGTCCAAGTAAGCTATCCTATCAGTATCAAAGGTGGAAATGAAACGGAAGAAATCAGTTGAGGTGTTAAAAATATTTAATACTGTTTCACTCGACTTTTGGTTACCGTTAAGCAGAATAAAGATATCATCTAGATACCGTGTGTAAAAGACTAATTTGTTTTTAATATTGTCATTTTTGAACACATACTCAGACTCCCAATGGGCCATCACTAAGTTAGCAATGCTAGCTCCATAAGGGGAGCCCATTGCCACACCATCTACTCTAGTATGGTTTTACTTGTATATGAGAAATGTTCTATACACAAGAAGGACACATATCGATATGTGTTATTTAGTATATATAAATAATATATATAGATATATAGTTTTTCTTATAGCTAGCATTTTTTATATCAACTATTACCATAACTATTAGTATTATTGGAATTTCCCTTTATTCTTAGATTTATTACTACCACTATTTGGTTGTGAATGCTGTTTAGTATTTTTGCATAAGTATTTTACTATTGTCAGTGGATGGCTCTGTAATTAGAGAAGTTGGTTGCCTCTGTAAGTTAATTGATTAATCAACTAATTAACCCAGAGCAAAATGTATATATACTCACAATGTGATTACCTTTGTTGTCTGAAGAAGTTTGCTGACAGAGCAAACGAAAAACAATTAATCTTATTAAATCTTTTTGGCTTTTACTGGTCTGCATTGGTTTTGCTGCTACCCGACTTGTTTACTAAAATAAAGATGTACCTGGATTAGATCAAGTGGGTCAAGAGGGCATCTGAAAATTAGACAGATGAAAATAACCTGAAACTTTCTCTTCCTTTTAATTAGCTACATTATAGTCCTGTCAAGCTCAAGATGTGTAACTATAAATCCCACAATGTACATTTCCCATGGTGCATTATTAAAGAGTGCTAGGATCCCAGATACACATCTACCTAAAATATGATATACCTTTCCAACTGTCTAACATTTAAAAATATTAGACATCATATAATCATTGCACTGTTCAAATGGCATGCATTTACGAATATTATTTATATCCACAGAATTAGCATCTTTTTTCAGAAACTAACACGAATGATTACTGTACTAATGCAGTTTTTTAGTAACATCCACTACATACATACATACTTATATACAAATATTTCAGGCAAAGGCAATAATGCCCTTCTAGCCTGCCAGTATACCCAAAGAGTTGTTACCATAATAAGTGTCCAGGCTGTTCTTAAATAATATTGAAACTAGTAATTACTTTAATGTAATTTTGCAGACTATTCCATGCATCGGCTACTCTTTCAGAGAACTAATAAGCATGCCACTCATTCCTATATAATTTCCTACATAGGCTGTCAGATAATTCTCTACTATGTTTTGATAAATCCAAACATTCCTAGAGGTAGTTCTCTCTAAATGCCCTATATGTTTGAATAATGTCTCTTCTTAAATACATACATGAGACACTGTAAAACTTCAAATATTTTAGTCTTCCATAATAACTTACATTTTCACAACTATGGATGCCCTTGGTATATTTCCACTGCACTCTTTCTGGTTTATTCATGCTTGTTTTCTTATGAGGTTGCATATTGTTATTTCATACTCAAATTTGAGTATAATGTAACTAGCAAACAATGATTTCATTATTTCTGATTACCCAGACTTTATAAATCTTTTTTTACAACCTACAGTTCTATAACTATCATTAACTCTTTGGTTGGTATAATTAGAAAAAAGGTAACCATTTGAAATGTCAGAACCTGCTAGATCATGTCCTGAAACACAGAGACTGAATGGCCGAAAGAATGGACTTGTATATATTGTTGGTATATATAAGTTTGGGGGAGTGTGGGGTGCAAATTGGGCTTGCCCCCCTGCAAAAAGAAGTTTTAAGGAGAAGAGTAATTTTTGAAATTCTTTCTCCTGTGTTTTTGGTCTTTTTTTCTGGCTTTTCTTCACTAAGAATTTTGAGTGCTGACATTTCAATATGGAGCCATAGAAAAACCTCAAAGTTGGATCTACCCATATACCTAAGTCCTTAAAGGAATTTACAATTTCAGTCACTGTATTCACCTTTCAGTATATGTCTCCCAAATATCATATGCTTTTTTTTTACGTATGTATGAGCATATTATTCTCCTGTGTCCAAAAGGTTAATATAATCAAGCTCTTTTGCAGACATCCCTTGTCTGTAACACATGTAATCAATTTACCAATTTTAAGACATCTGCATACAGATTGTAGAACACTTCAGATGAAAAACACAGATCTGAAATATACAGCTTAAATAAATATGGATCTAGGACAAAACTCTGTGGGACACTCTGACTGTAACCTAGAATTTTACTCTCCAATTGATGTAAAACCACCATTTTAGAAAGCTGGCTCAAATCCTTCATTAAAGATAATGAAATATTGACATCAGGTTACCAAATGATTTGCAATGACAGAACCCACAGAAAAGGGAGTGGGGTAGCTATAATCTACCCTTCCTGCCATACCATAACTCCCTACACCAATACTATCCCAACCTTTGCAAATGCTGAAATTATTATAGGTTTATTAAAAATAAACAACCACAAGTCAATATGCGCAGCTGCCCTCTGTATTCCCCCAGGTGATAACATCAACAATTTTGAAAACATTCTCTCCTGGTTTTCCTCTAATATAAAAAAACAAACCTACATCCTCAGGGACACCAATATCAACTGGTCCAATATTAACTCCAATGCCCCATCTCATGCACTAAACCTATACAATTTTTCCCAACTAATTCAATCTCCAACCAGACCAAATAAAGATGGTACCTCTGGAATCATCATTGACTGGATCCCTACAACTCACCCAAATCATATCACTAAAACTGGATCCATACTTCATCCTTTCAGTGATCACTTACCAGCTTTTACCAACAGCCTCCCATCTTCTCTACAAAAACAACACCTCTACGTCCAAACCCGTAACCTCTCCTCCTTCAACCCCCAAACTTTCTCAGAATGCCTAAAGCATACTGACTGGTTCCCACTGAAAACTCTCCCTCTAGATGCCATATCCTATTTCAACCACTCATTCCTAACCCTCCTCAACCAGCTATCCCCCCTGAGAACCAAACGAGTTAAAACTAATCCCTGCCTTTGGTTATCCAAAGAAACTAAGCTAGCCATGCATCTAAGAGACAAAAAATGGAAACAATATAAAAAACAAAAAAATCTCAACTCCCTCCTAGAATATAAACAGCTTCATAACTCCACAAAGAAACAAATAAATAAAGACTGCAAAGCACACTTCTTGCACTCAACCAATCCCAAAAAATTCTGGAACTCAGTCTTTTCCATTCTGCACCCTGGAAATAAAGAATCCTCCTGCCCAAATCCCAACTTTTCCCACCTTGATACAGCCACCCAGTTCAACTCTTTTTTTCACTGACTGCATTGCCAAACTATCTTCCTCCTTCCCACCCTTAACATCCATTCCCAGCCCTTCCCACTCCAACCATGAGCATAGACACCTACCCCCTCCACACCTTTCTGTCTTATTCCCATCCCCACAAGCACCATAAAAGGATTTCTCCTTAAACCCAAACCCTGCAGCAATGCACCCGACAATCTTCCACCCACCTTCCTCAAACAATCAGCAGACAGCATCACATACCCCATTCTTATAAATAGATCTACTAAAGAGCCATATGTCCCTTCTATCTGGTGTCACACTTACATCATCCCCCTCCACAAAGAAGGTAAAAACACAGACATCACCAACTTCAGGCCTATTGTCATCCTTTCCTCCATCTCAAAAATACTAGAAAATTCCATTCAAGCACAACTCATGACACACCTAACCCAAAGCAATCTCCTATCCCCTACCCAACACAGCTTCCACCCTGGCCACAATACCACAACTGCCCTTCTATCCTTTCTAGAAACCATCAACCAGGAACGTGACTCAGGCAAATTCATATCTTCCCTATTCCTAGATCTATCAAAAGCATTTGACACCATCTCCCACACCCTACTCTTGTCACAACTTTCCACCTTACATCTCTCTCCCTCTACCTTTGCCTGGTTTTCCAGCTATCTGGTAAACCACCAACAAGCTGTGCAATGGAAAATGTCAACCTCCCCCTTCCTACCAACACCCACTTGTATCCCCCAAGGCTCTGTTCTTGGACCTCTACTCTTTAACCTATTCATTAACAACTTTCACAACTCCATACCAGAAGGGTCTGTCATCCAATATCCTGATGACTCCACTATCATCTGCTCAGCCCTCTCCCCCTCTAATCTCATAGCAAAAACCCAATTAGCCTTCACCACAACCGAATCCTGGATGAGGTCTAACCATTCAGCTCTAAATGCAAACAAAACTAAACTAATTATTTTTTTCTCCTACCAAAAACTCCTTTATAGATAAAAGTCTCCTTCACCATACAGAGCCAAAACAATACCACCCTTGAAATTGTTCCCAATATCAAGCTTCTCGGCATCATCATTGATGAAGAACTAAAGTTTGATACCCACAACCTTACCACAATAAAGAAAACCCACCAGAAGTTAGGTCTCGTCTACAGACACCACCACTTCCTCACCCCCTCTTCCCATCAAACCCTTGCATCCTCCTTCCTACTCCCCTCCCTCATGTATAGTGTCCCTCTGTTCTTCAATCTCCCACTTGGCCTAAGATCCAAACTTGAAAACTGCTACCACAAAATCTGCAAATTTGCAACCAATTCAAATAACTCATCCCACCAATGCACTCCCTCCGCTCCCTAAACAGGCTAGAACTACCTAACTATCTCAGCTACCTTCAACTCATCATTGGCCACAGGTTCATCTTTAAACCTACAGACTGCCCATCCCTCGCCACTACCTTAAAAACCTACATACCCAGCAGCTCACGCAGATCCTTACACCAAAATCTCCTCCAAGTCCACAAACCTTCACGACCACCAGGCCAACTATTAATGTCCTTCTACTTGGCTAAACTGTGGAACTCTCTCCCCCCTCACCTACGCAACCTACCTAACCATATGAATTTCAAATCTCAGCTTTTCTCTCACCTGTCATCTAAATGGATGTGCCCATGTCACACTCCAACATAACCCCCTAAATCCAACTTGCTCTACCTCTCTCATAGAAAAACATACATTCTTCCCTCAAGAATTTTTTTACACATAATCCTGATAGGACCTTGCAGCTGTTCTGTTTTACATTTCTCCTTGCTAAATTCTCCAAAAAAATGTTTATGTATTCTGTAAATGTTCAAGCCTCCTAGTTGTCACAGGTTAGCAGCAAGTAGCCCTTGCCATCATGTACTCTATGATTTATGACAAATTGCTTATTTTTGTAAATATTCCTGCTTTTACATTTTTTGTACATAATTTTGTGTGTCTTGATTCTTCAATATTTTAATCATTGTAAGTGTAACTTCATTGTAAATGTAATTCTTGGAGCTTTTCTCCCTGGGCCTCCACTAAAAACGGGATCTCCACTGGCCCAGTGGACTACCCCAATCATCAAACTTAAATAAATAAAATAAATAAAGGTAATTGCCAAGTCCTATTTGTAGCCATGCGGCTATCCATCTTATCAAGATTACATCAGTACCTAGCTGTTCAAATTTATTTGCCAGAATTTTGTGCATGATCCTATCAAATGCTGACGGTAAGTCTATTAATAACTTATATTGTAGTACACTTTTTTATTTATCACTGCTATTATATTGTTATAGAACATCATGCTGTACATGGTTATAGATCTATTTTCAACATATACATGCTGATATGTAGTTTCAAGTCCCAAACTTTCCACTTCTGACAATAATTTACCCAAAATAACCTTTTCCATTATTTTTCCACAACTTAAAAGTAAACATAGGAGTCTGTAAGTTGCTGCATTCATCCTATAAAGATAGGTTTAACAAGTGCATGCCTCCAATCTTGAAGATCCACCCCATACTTAAATGACCTAGTGAATAACAAATATAATGGTGCTGTAAGTTCATGCCAAAGTGTATTCAGATCATCATTACTAAGTCC
Organism: Protopterus annectens; assembly: GCF_019279795.1. Taxonomy (NCBI): domain Eukaryota; kingdom Metazoa; phylum Chordata; order Ceratodontiformes; family Protopteridae; genus Protopterus; species Protopterus annectens. The sequence goes on along the minus strand of NC_056727.1, from coordinate 578,485,850 downwards.
GCCTCTTCGCTGTGCTTTGTTTGGGTCTATTTTAATATAATCTAATTTAATTTTAGTATCTCAAGCTACCTGGATGTTACCAGGACAAGTTATCAACCCCTTTGTGGAACCAAACTGCTTTGCATAAGATGTTGTAAATATATCTATAATCTGCTGTGCTAGAGTCTACACATGTTTTATAAATTTGTATTTCTTTACTAATACCACATCTTAAGTATCTATAAAATCCTTTCTAATTATGCTTTATATATATTTTCTTCTATTTTTTTTTTCTTGATCTGGTCTCACACTATGTTTCTTTTGTCTGTCCGGCTCATTTATAGAGTCAAAGATTGTTACTAGGCTAATGATCCTGGGGGCCTTTCTAAGCCTAGCCAAGTTTTCCCAAAAGAATAATGATATTCTGCATCCAAACAGAACATTGAGGGCCAGGCATTTATAAGCTGTGTCTGTCCAAAATGGACATGGATGCAAGGCCAGTGTAAATTTCCTATTCCCCATCTACTGGTCTAGGTTGTGCTTAAATTGGGTAATAGGCAAACTCGGCTTCACATTCTTGGGAAGCCTGTTCCATAGAATGGATAATCTCTGGGACACATATTTGTCTCTCCAGCATGTTCTGCTTAACAAAACACAAAATGCAGGTCCCTAGACCTTGAATTTCTGGTACTGTTTGAATTATGAATATGCAGAAAATTCATAAGTGTGGGTTTGCAGATGTCTTGTAAGCCAGTCATAGATCACTCCTCAGCAATCTATAGGAGACTGAGTAGATGGAAAGGGCTATAAGGCAGTCTCTGTAAGGCAGGTTTGTTATACTTTGTATTCTTTTTGAAAGGAATCTCTGAGGTCACTCTATTTGCTGCATATGCCTGATCTAGTGCATACCAAAGGGAGCACTGTACTTTATGATTGGTCTGATAAGGGCAGAGAATAGTGGGATAATGACTTATTTGGACCTAGATACCAGGCAATTACGTAAAAGTTGCACAGTGTATAAGAACTTCCTCACCACTGTAGCCAAATGGTGGTCAAAGTTAAGACTACTTTCTAAATGTGTACCGAAATACCTGACCACTGGCTTGGCACTTAGGAGCATATTATTAATCTGATAATTAGCAGGGATGGTTAATTTCCCTAAGGGTGCAATTATGCATTTCTTAGCATTGAGTTTACGGCCATGGCTTTGGCAACATTTATTAGTCAGAGATAGGCCTTCTAGAAGAATGCTAGTATCTGCAGGGGAGTCGATGATACCCCCAGCTTACAATTATCTGCAAAGTTAGTCAGCCATAACCATCAGCATTTGCTTCCATTTCAGAGAAATAGATGCCAAAAAGGAGCAGGTCAAGTACCGAGCTCTGCGGGACTCTGCTAGAGACTGGGTTCTTGGTGGAGGTGGCCTCACCTCTTTTGACCTCCTGGGTCCTATCAGTGAGCCAGATGGCTACCCAGTGAACAATAAAAGAGTTTATTCCTAATTTAGTGAGCTTGTTTATAATGTCTGGATGGGGTATTGCCAGGTCTAGGTAAGCTGTGTGCACACTCTTACTCTCATCCATTGCTTTGGTGACTCTCTCAAAAAAGTCCACCAGATTTAATAGGCATAACCTTCCTTTAAAAAAGCCAAAATGTGATGGTCAAGCATTTGCAGATTATCTATGTCTTTGTCATCATATCCATGACGATTCTTTCCATGGCCTTACATATGATGCTGATCAGACTTATAGGCCTGTAGTTACCCAGATTAGTGGTTAGACCTCCTTTGTGCAAGGAAATGACTGTAGCCATCTTCCATTCCTTGGGAACAAAACTTGATTGTAGGTTCTAGTTGAAAAGTGATTCAAGTGGACCAGTGAGGTCATGTTTTCTGCTATTTAATAAGTATCCTGAGATGTTATCGGGGTCCATCAATGTAGTGTTTTTGGCCTTGGAAAGTGCATTAATGACCTGCTCCCTAGTAATGGTTGTGGGGATTGTTGTATGCAGTATTTCCTTTGGACTATCATGAGGGGGTGGAGAATTTTGAGTTGAACCTGTCACCCAAAAGATTGGCAATAGCCTCCAGTTCAGTGAAGGTGATGCCATTTATAGGTTCATAGGTTCATAGGTTCATACTAGGCTATCTGCCCTAGGGCATTTATAAGCCTAGCCAGAGTGTGTGTGGCTTTCACCACCCCTTAGGATGAGAATACTATACCCATTAGTTTGCTGTGCCTCTGTCCAGCAGTGATACAGAGATGATTCCCGGGGTAAACCTACGATCTCCCATCCACTTGTCAAGATTTCTCTTGAACAGAGTCAGTGAGGGGCTCTGCCTCACATGGACTGGGATTCTGTTCCATAGTGTAGGGAGTCCCTGGGTGATGAATCTGTCCCTCCAGCACATCCTATTTATATCCGTGTTGAGGTTTAAGTCTCTTCTGTGCATTTTTACAAATTTCCCTTGAGGTTATGGACATAGTTGTAGAAATCTTTGTGGTTCTCCTTTGCCTAAGAAGCTATTTTTTCTTCAAATTTAGCCTGTGAAATATTAATTAACCCACTTTGCTGCCTGTTTAGATTGGTCAAGGGGTTTTAGTATGTAAGTTGTTTTACATGAAGAAGGTTTGTGGCCTGCACTGTAGTGGCAGGACAGGTAGCTTACATCCTTCTAAGTTGGGAACTGCTGATTGAGGGCTCATTGTTTGTTATTCTAAAAGTGTATTAATTCTGGTTTAAGCACTTGGGCTTCAGGCCAGTTATTTTACATTAAGAGGGTTCATGGTCTGCACTCTTGTGGGAGGAGAGGCTGGACTCTGCCCTTCTGAGCTGGGAATTTCTGATTAAAGGCTTATAGTGCCTGCATATTTGAACTGCTTCTTACTGAAATTGGTACACCTTGTTTGCTGTAGCATAGACCAGATCCAGGTCTGCTGAATCTAGCTTTGTTTGTATAACTTGAGCATTAATCCAGGCATTCTTTAAAGTATTCAGTTGTATTTATTACTGCTTGGTAGTAACTTGATTAAAGTGTAGCTATCATTCTAAGTCTTTTGGATTAAGCACTTGGGCTTCAGACCACTTGTTTTACATTAGGAAGGTTTGTGGCCTGCACTGTGGTGGCAGGACAGGTAGCTTACATCCTTCTAAGTTTGGAACTGCTGATTGAGGGGTCAGTGTCTGTTATTCTAAAAGTGTATTAGTTCTGGTTTAAGCACTTGGGCTTCAGGCCAGTTATTTTACATTAAGAAGGTTTGTGGTCTGCACTCTTGTGGGAGGAGAGGCTGGACTCTGCCCTTCTGAGCTGGGAATTTCTGGTTAAAGGCTTATAGTGCCTGCATATTTGAACTGTTTCTTACTGATATTGGTACACCTTGTTTGCTGTAGCATAGACTAGATCCAGGCCTGCTGAATCTAGCTTTGTTTGTATGCTTGTTTGCTTGTTATTTCCCTGAAACACTAATTCCACCTAAAACACGGCTTTTCAGCACTTCTGTGGATCCCTAGTGATATCTGCATTGCTTACTGTACTTATTTCCTTGTTTCACTTGAAAGAAAGTTACTGTTTGTCATTTTGCATTTAAGTTACCTGTAACACATTGCATTTGAGTTACCTGGCACTTGCTCACTAAAGCAATTATATAAGTCAGCTCTAAAAAATTAAAAGCACTACACCCTCACAAACTCCCCTTGAGTACCTTGTTCCCCATTGGCCCTTTTTTCAATTATAAAGGAATTCCCAATACTATTCTAGCATGTCCAAAGGACAGTTGTCAATCTCCTGTCTGGTCCAGCTGGTTAATCTGGGAATCTTGAGGCAATGTTGCAACTGCCTCATGTACACAGACAACCCTCTCCTCCTCCCAACAAATTCCAACACATGTGAGAGATGCAACCATATAGCCAAACTGGAGGCTAAGCTCTCTCAACTCAGTACTGGCGTAACCAGTCAGGAGGAAAAGGAAACTACACTCACTACAATTCCAGTCTCACATAGACCTACCACGACACCAAACCAAACACATAAACACACAAAAACATACTCGGAGGCTCTAAATAAAAATCTTCCTAAACAGCAGAGACCTCTAAAGCAGACACCCAAGGAACCGCTACCCCAAAACAAAACACGTGCAACACATAGCTCACAAAGCCAGTGCGCTGAACAGTCACAGCGCTTAAGGCTAAACAACACACCTCATACACTTGTAATAGGTGACTCTATAGTCAGGCACACTGACGTCCCACTCACCAGGCTGAACAAGGAGAAGGTCATGGTGAGCTGCCTGTCGGGCACTAGAATCCGCCACATAACACAAGCACTCAGGTCACTCCAAGGCAAGTACAAATATTACTCAGTCATTGTCCATGCTGGTGTGAATGACCTGAGACATGCCTCCCTGGACTACATGAAAAGAGACATAGAGGAGCTCTCTGAGCATGTAGCCCAGGCCGGTATGACCCTGACCTTGAGTAGCATCTTACCTTCACCAAGAATGATGCCACAATATGAAGACAAGATGATTAATTTCAACAATTGGCTTAAGTATTGTTGTCATTCAAAGGGGATCCACTTCCTGTCAGTCTGGTATGACATGCTCGACAAGCCACAATGCTTCGCTAGGGACGGCTTGCACCTGTCACCCCTGGGCTTTCAGATATTGGCAAAGGCTCTTGCTACCCCCATAGTGCCTTTTTTAGGCAAGACTCAAAAGACAAACCCACCTCCATAGGTATCACAAGGGATAAGAAACTAAGAGTAATGCTACTCAACGCCAGAAGTCTGAACCTCAAGATGCATGCACTCAAAACTCTCCTTAGCATGGAGAACATCAATATCTGTGCAGTAACAGAAACCTGGTTCAAGGCTCCCAAGAGCACCCCAGCACTACCAGGTTATACCTCATACCATGCTTTTTGGCCCCAAAACTTGGACCAAACCAGAAAAGAAGGGGGAGTATCAATATTCGTCAAAGATACCCACACCTCCATGTTGGTGGCACAGCATGAAGCATCAGAGACTATCCATGTGCAACTAACAGTGGGTAAAACTGCCTTCCAGTTTATAGCCTGCTACAGATCACCCTCCCAAACCCAGGAACCCCACTCGGCCTTCCTGAAAACACTGGAAAATATGAAGGTCTCTCCAAACACCATTATATTGGGCGACTTCAACTACCCAAACATAGATTGGGAGCATTACTCTAGCTCCAACACCTTAGCTCAAAGGTTCTTAGAATTTATAAACTCAAATGCTATTGAACAACTTGTTACCACTCCCACAAGAGGGGAAAACATACTGGACCTGATCATCACCAACATGGGGACTCTATGCTCCAGACCAGAAGTGTATCCCTCACTGGTAAGATCAGACCATAAACTAATCTCACTGGATATTCACATCCCGACCCCACCCCCTGCCCAGAAAACCACAGTGAAAAACTTATCTAAAGCAAATTTCACACTCCTCAAAACCGAGGTGGAATCCTTCAAAGCCCCCGGGCCTGTGGAAAATACGGCCCAGACCGCAGAATCCTTTATAAACGCATTCTATGAACACCTTCAGGAATGCATGGATCATGCAATCCCAAATAAAGCCAAGACCCAATCCTCCAAAGGCAGACGTCCTATCTGGTGGACCCCAGCCATAAACAAACTATACAATAGAAAGAGGAAGCTACTACATGATAGAGCAAAATCCCAAAAAGGGAAGGCATCTCTGATCAGTGTTAGCAAAAAACTACGGGCACTCATAAAATCATCTAATGCCAGCTTTGAGAGACAAATTGCACAGGACACTAAGGATAGTCACAAGGCTTTCTTTAGTTATGTTAGGAACCTGGGTGGGAATTCCCAGATATGCTCAGAATTAGTCCAAAATAACAAAAAATACACCGAACCCACAGACATTGCCAACATCCTAGCTGACAGGTTCAGAGCAACCCCCCCCCCCCCACCAAAAGGGAAAATATCTATCCCAGCAAAGTGCTTCCCCCCTGACATCTCAGATGCTCAGGTAAGACCCACCCTCTCCAAAGCAAAAAACACAGCATCAATGGGACCAGACGGTGTCCCGGGCTGCGTCCTACATTAACTCCAAGAAGAGCTAAACCCAAACATAAAACTAGTGTTCATTCTCAGCCTTACCACAGGATATGTATCCAAAGAGTGGCATACAGCAACAGTGGTCCCTCTCCACAAAGGTGGTGCTTCAACGGATCCTGGAAACTATCGCCCCATAAGCCTGACTAGCTTGGTCTGCAAAGCTATGGAAAGGATCATCATGGACCTCATAAATAAAGATATTGGGGACCTACAGACACTGGATCCTACCCAGTTCGGCTTTGTTAAGGGCAGATCCTGCCTCTTAAACCTGGTCAATTTCTTTGAAACAGTCACCAAGGCCATTGACGAGGGGAAGGTGGTCCACACAGCCTACCTAGACCTTGCAAAAGCCTTCGATACAATACCCCACTCGGGCATTATAGATAAGCTCACCAGCTTAAATATAAACCCCTATGTCACTAGATGGGTTGCAAACTGGCTCAAGGACAGACCCCACATGGTTAGAATTGCTGGAGCCATGTCAGACTCCAAACCAGTTACAAGTGGCATCCCACAAGGCTCAGTCTTGGGACCTCTCTTGTTCAGTATATATTTCTCGGAGGTACAGGCCAACATGGAAGGACTGTGGCTGACCAAGTTCACAGATGACTGCAAACTGGGTGCCATAATCGACTCTCCAGCCGACACAAGCATCCTCCAAAAGGGCCTCATAGAAACAGACAACTGGTGCCAGAGCCATGGCCTCAAGCTAAATGCCAAAAAGTGTATAGTCATCCCCTTTGGCAAAAACAAAGTGCTCACAAATTACCACATAGGTGGTAATCCATTAAGTATGAAAGAAGTAATTAGGGACCTGGGGACCCAAGTTGATAGCAATCTCTCATTTGACAACCACATGGCCAAAGTGGTTAGAAAAACATTTTATATAGCCCACCTAATCATGAAGGGATTCACATCTAGATCAGGGGAGGTCATTGTGCCTCTTTACTCATCCCTCATCAGGCCTATAATTGAGTACAATGCCCCTTTTGGGATGTACCTTACCAGACACCTGCAGCAACTGGAAATACCCCAAAAGTACCTCACCAAGAGGATCAAAGGGCTCAAACAGATGCCATATGCTGCCCAGGTTAAAGAAACTCCAGCTCTACTCAGTGGCATACCACCTGCTCAGAGGTGATCTGTGCCTGACGTATAAAGCCATGTCCAACCCAGAATTAATGGACATGCTGCACCTCAAAAAATCCAAATCCCATCGAGCTACGCGCTCGATAGACTTGAACCTCAGCACCGAAAGAAATAGGACATGCTGGAGGGACAGATTCATAACCCAGAGGCTCCCTTCACTCTGGAATAAAATCCCAGTCCAGGTTAGGCAGAGTCCCTCATTGACTCTCTTCAAGAGGAATCTTGATGAGTGGATGGGTGATCGTAGGTTTACCCCGGGTATCACTTCTGTGTCACTGTTAGACAGAGGCACAGTATACTAACCTTGAAAAAGGGCATAGCAAAATTAATTTAAAATGGGTGGCGAAAGCCAAACACACTCTGACTAGGCTTATAAATGCCCTAGGGCAGATAGCCTAGTATGAACCTATGAACCTATAAGACATTTTCCTCCTATGTGTGGTCAAGAGTTTGTTTGTTGTATAACTGATTGATATTATGATTCCATCAGGGTGACTTGTCTTTTGAGTTTGTTTTATTCTTCATAGAAGTGGGCACAGCTTGCTCTATACAGCTATCAATATGGCTGTATAGGGATTTTGTAAATAGCTCAGAATATGCTATGGTGTTTGTTGGATTTGGGGGTGCTTTGAAATTAGCCAAAGTGTACTCTTTAAAGAGAGGTTAGCCTTGGGATATTTCCTAAAGATTTTTGGTTGCACTGGGTTCCCAGACTTAATTTTTATTTTAAGCAATACTGCCTTATTGTTAGAGCTGATGGGCAAAGATGGGTGAGGACCATCACTCCCCAATGTTTGTGAGTACAAGTTCAATAATGTTTGTACCCCTGGTAGACGAATGGACCAACTTTCCAGGATTTTGGTGATAACAAAGTTTAGGAATCACTGGGCTTGTGCATTAGAGGTGTTGTAGGATTCCCAATCTATAGCAAGGTAGTTGAGATCTCCCATGAAGGTCATATTGGATTGAATGGTAAGGGACACTATTACATTGAGATGGGTAGTATGGGTTTCCTGGGACATGGATGGGGAACTATAGTTTGCAAGGATATGGTACAAGACCCTGTTTCTGGTGAGTTGGACATGTATGAACTCCAGTGGGTCATACACTTTAACTAGACTGGATGCAAAATTGTTTTTAATATAAACTGAGACTCCTCAACCTTTACTTCCCTCCTGTTCAGTAGCTGGTCTAAAGATGAGAAAGGCATTATAACCTTGCATTGCTGGGGTACTCCCCAAGCTTTTAAACCATGTCTCCATTACTACACATATGTCTACACTCTCCAGGGAGATGAAGACTTGCAGGGAATGGAGTTTCTTGTTAAGACTTCTAGCACTGAGCAATGCCACCTACAGATAGTCCTTCATAGGTTTGGTTAAGATGGGAGGTTTATCAGTTTGACCCTGTCTGAAAAAGGCACTAGGGGTGTGATAAAGGTTTTTGTCAATATTAGAAAGCCTAGAGGAGATAAGTGAAGACCATCCCTTGTAAAGCAGCTTGGTCTGTCAAACATGTACTCCCAGGCCATCAAACATTATGCCACCTTGGAATGACATCAGAAGCTAAGTCAATTGTTAAAATCAATCATTTTCTGTTGGTAAAATGGCATCATCCTTGGATAAGGCAGTATGCTGCTCAGTGCAAGGCTCATACCTGCCTGCGGCACAATCAGTGAGCTTGAGCATGTCATGTTTCATATAGTCAAGAAAGCTAGGTCTCAGGTTATTAATGCACACATGGACTATGACTGAGTCATACTGGTACCTGTGGTTTAATGACCCAAGTGCCTGTGGGACTTGATGGATACTAGCCCTGGAAATGTCGATAACTGTGACTATTTCCTTACTTCTTCTGGTGAGGGGGACATTAATGTGCTTCACTGTAGAATCACCAATGACCAGGAAATTTGGCTGTGCACTCATTTGCCTTAAGGGCTTAGCAGTAAGCATACTGGATACAGTGTTACTTTGTGTAGCTGATGGTGATTTTTAACAGAGTGTTTACATCTTGGCTAAGGACCCATTTTTTTGATTGTATGGCTCAGGAGGTATTAATGTTTTAGAGAGGTTACTTGTAAGTGCTTTAGCAAAAGTAATTTATGTGTAGGGTCTTTACCCTGTGTGGTAGGTGTGGTGCAGGTATCACTGACAACCTCTACAGGATTAGTTTTGGTTGTATGAGAGAATTTTGCCTCCAGCATTAAAATGTATTTACACGTCTTCCTTATTTTATCTGTTTTAAGACAAAGTGGGTTGCCAGTGTACATGAGGCAATTGCCAATTGATTACAATGCCTCTGAATGCCCATCTCAACAAGACTGTCCACAGAGAAAGTCAGGAAGTGCATATCCATGGCTACTGATCTGCTATGGAGGAGTGAGGAAAATTTAAATATTGAATTGATCAATAATGCAAGGAACTTGATGAGCGATGCTCAGCTATGTGTAACCTAGATGGTCTAATAGTTTAAAAAATCTGTCTAGACAGCAACGGTATTTTAAAGGAAACTTACACTGCAAGAGCTCAGCATCTACACAGATTACAAGGGGGGATAATCTTGCGAGATATCGGCGACTATACAGATTATTGCTCGGTGCCTCTGCACAGAGATCAGCAATTATAGCCTATACTGTAAAAAAGGTCAAAAAGTGCAGATATGCAACACAGAAACAATTAATGCAGCTGTGACAAAAACAATGAAAAAAAAACAAATGCTGAAACAATGGATATGGTAATGGAACTCTTACCTTGCTCTTAGCTTATCAGCCAAGAATTGTGCAGCTGCAATGCTTAAATAACAGAGAAGTTTCAATAAACGCACACACACACACACACACACACACACACACACACACACACACACACACACACACACACACACACACACACACACACACACACAAGGCCCTGTGGCCATTTCTTTACACAATCCCGGCCAGAAAATGATTCAGGTCCGTTCTACTCTCAGTAAAGTGGAACCAAGGCAGTTCTAATTAAAGACTGTAAAAATGGTAAAATAGTGCAGATATTCAACACAGAAACACTTAATTAAAGCAGTGAAAAACAAGTGCCAAAATAGTGGATATGGTAATGTAAGTCTTAGCTTTTCTAGAGTTTAGCAGAAATCAGCAACACTCTTCTCCTCAAGTAGCATGGTTGCCAAACATCATCAAATGCCTGAGGCAGAGATTCAAATTTTAAATAATTTAGCCTTCTAGCCAATGAAATAAAGGCCCACCTCTGCCTATCACCTTCAAATGTGGATGCATTCTAATCATCTAGTACTCAAAAGAGACAAGATAATAGTCTAGGCTTTATTGCCATCTTCCTGGTGTTGCAGCCAACTATGCTTAGAAACACATCATGAGCTGCAGAGATTGTCAGACCTAGGCTCACTAACTGCTTTTACTGGAAACAGGGAGAACTCAGAAGATGTGGTCAGGATATGATACTAGATACCAAGAATGCTCTATATAGCATGCTATAAAGGCATTTACTCAGAAATAAACATGGAGTGGAGAAACACTAGACACCAGTGATAGGATAAGTAGCATGCCTTAAAAGGCACTGAAAAAGATTCCAACCCTGCACCCTCTCACCTCAGATATCAGTCGTCTTCCACCATAGACACCAGGGATGTCATGTATAAAGTAAACAGGAGTGAAGAAAAACAACAACAAAAATCACATATAAAAGGAAGAAAATAGATTTGAGCCCTATTCATGAAACCTCAGCATTAACCCACTGTGCTAACTGATGTTAGTGTAGCAGATTTTTTAACATATATTGAGAATGTGTGCAATCAGTCCTTGACAGAGTACACATTTTGCAGAGAAAAAAGATTCTAACACACTGCATTCTAATGAGGCCCATTAGTGATGTATGGCATTGGAGAGCTAAATATAGTGCCAATATCTCTTACAACTTTGTAGTATTCTGAAACATGCTCGTATATTATATTATTCCCACTACTGCAGTTACCTGAAACCAGTTTATGTCCACTTATCTATTACATAACATCCACTAGGCTGTATGACGTCAGGTATATGTTGCAAAGCTAGTCCTCCTACCAGGTCTATATTATAACATCGAAATCTACAAAGATTGAATGTTCATAGGTTCATAGGTTCATAGGTTCATACTAGGCTATCTGCCCGAGGGCATTTATAAGCCTAGCCCATAGTTTCCCTTTTGTATGGGGAACTATACCCATTATTTTGCTGTGCCTCTGTCTAGCAGTGACACTGAGGTAATCCCTGGAGTATATCTGCGATCTCCCATCCATTGGTCAAGATTTCTCTTGAACAAGGCCAGCGAGGTGCTCTGCCTCACATTTACCGGGATTTTATTCCACAGCATAAGGAAACCTTGGGTGATGAATCTATCCCTCCAGCACGACCTATTAATAGCCGTTTCGAGGTTTAAGTCTCCTGTCCTTGTGGCTCTGACGGATCTAGAGTTTTTGAGGTGAAGCATATTCATCAAATCTGGGTTAGACATGGCCTTGTATGTCAGGCAAAGGTCACCTCTGAGCAACTGAATAGAGCTGGAGTTCTTTCAGTCGGGCAGCATAGGACAGATTTTGAGACCCTTTATCCTTTTGGTGAGGAACTTTTGTGGCCTCTCCAGCTGCTGCAAGTGTCGGGTCAGATACATTCCAAATGGGGCATTGTACTCAATCATTGGTCTGATGAGTGATGAGTATAGGGAGACTATGACCTCCCTTGATCTAGATGTGAATCCCTTCATGATAAGGTGGGCAATGTAGAAGGTCTTCCTAACGACTTTAGCTACATGGGTGTCGAATGACAGGCTACTGTCAACCTGGGTCCCCAGGTCCCTGATAACTTCTTCTGTGCTCAGAGGATTACCACCTATATGGTAGCTAGGGGTAACCTTGTTTTTCGAAGGGTATGACTATGCATTTTGGCATTTAACTTTAGGCCATGGCTCTGGCACCAGTCATCCGTTTCTGTGAGACCCTTCTGAAGGATATCTGTGTCAGATGTGTTTACGGCACCCAGTTTGCAGTCATCTGCAAACGTTGTCAGCCATAACCCTCCGGTGTTTGCTTGTACTTCAGAAAAGTAGATGCCAAACAAGAGTGGGCCCAGGACTGAGCCCTGTGGGACACCACTTGTGACAGGCTTTGAGTCTGACATGGCGCCAGCAACTCTGACCCTGTGGGTTCTGTCGCTCAGCCAGTTTGCAACCCATCTTGTGATATATGGGTTAACATTTAAGCTGATGAGTTTTTCAATGATACCGCCTTCGCCAGATCGAGGTAGGCTGTATGGACTGCCTTTCCCTCATCAATGGCTTTGGTGACTGTTTCGAAGAAGTCAACCAAGTTTAAAAGGCATGATCTGCCTTTGACAAAGCCAAACTGGGTTGGATCCAAAGTCTGCAAATTCCCTATGTCTTTATTTATGAGGTCCATTATGATCCTCTCCATAGCTTTGCAGATAAGGCTTGTCAAGCTAATGGCCGGTAATTTCCAGGGTCTGTGGAGGCACTGCCTTTGTGAAGTGGGACCACAGTCGCATTGCGCCACTCCCTGGGTATGTATCCAGAGGTGAGACTATGATTAAACAGCTGTCCTAGCTGTGGGTTTAATTCCTCGTTGAGTTCGTGGAGCACACAGCCTGGGACACCATCAGGTCCCATGGATGCTGTGTTTTGCTTTGGAGAGAGCAGTTCTCACTTGGGCGTTTGAGATGTTTGGGGGCTGCAACCATTTGGTATAGATATTTCTCCTTTGGGGGAGGGGAAGTTTGCACTGAACCTGTCAGCCAGTATGTTGGCAATGTCTGTAGGATCAGTAATCTTCACATCATTTTGAACTAGTTCTGAGCATATCTGGGAGTTTCCTCCCAGGTTTCTAACATAGCTAAAGAAGGCCTTATGATTGTCTTTTGAGTCTTTAGCTATTTTTCTCTCAAAATTTGCTTTGGATGATTTTATGAGAGCTCTTAGCTTTTTACTTATAGTGATGAAGGTGTCTTACCTTTTAAGGATTTTGCTCTATCTTGTAGTAGCTTCCTCCTTTTGTTGTATAGTTTGTTTATGGCTGGGGTCCACCAGACTAGACGCTTGCCCTTGGTACAAAGAGTCTTTGTTTTGCTTGGGATTGCCTTATCCATGCAGTCCTGCAGGTGCTGGTAGAAGGCATTTGTAAGTGATTCAGCGGCTTGAGTACTGTTTTCCGCTGGCTCGGGGGCCTTAAAGGAGACCACACTAGTCTTTAGAAGTGTGAAGTCGGCTTCGAGAAGTTTTACTGTGGTCTTTTTATTTCAGGTGGGGGTGGGATGAGGACCTCCAGCAAGATTAGTTGTGATCTGATCTCACCAGTGAGGGTATACTTCCGGTGTTGAACATTGTGCTCCCATGTTCGTGATGATGAGATCAAGTATGCTTTCTCCTCTTGTGGGGATGGTGACTAGTTGTTCCATGGCATTTGAGTTTATGAATTCCAGGAACTTTTGGGCTAGGGTGTTTGGGCTTGAGTAGTGTTCCCAGTCTATACTAGGGTAATTGAAATCACCTAGTATGATGGTGTTTGGAGATACATTTATCCCCTCCAGTGTTTTCAGGAAAGCCATGTGAGGTTCCTGAGTTTGTGAGGGTGGCCTGTAACATGCTACAATTTGCAGAGCAGTCTTGCCTATGGTTAATTGCACCTGGATGGTCTCCGATGCATCGTGCGTTGCCACCAGTCTTGAGGTGTGGGTGTCCTTGATGAATATGGATACCCCCCCCTCCTTTCTTGGTATTGTCTGGATTTTGGGGCGGCATGGTATGAGGTAAAACCTGTTAGTGCTGGGGTGCTCTCAGGAGCTTTGAACCAGGTTTCTGTCACAGCACAGACATCAATGTTCTCCATACTGAGAAGGGCCTCGAGTGCATTTTGAGATTTAGACTTCTGGCATTGAGCAGCATTACCCTTAGTTTTTTCTTTTTGTTTTCTAGGGTGGTAGGTTTAGAATTTGAGCCTTGCCTAAAAAGGCACTATGGGGTGGCAAGAGCCTTTGCCAATATCCGGAATCCCAGGGTGACAGGTGCAAGCCCGTGGCTTGTCCAGCATGTCATCCCAGGCAGACAGACATTGGATCCCCTTTGAATGACACCAGAGTTTAAGCCAATTGTTAAAGCTGATCATCTTATCTCTGTATTGTGGCATCATTCTTGGTGAAGGTAGGATACTGCTCAAGGTCAGGGTCATACCTGCCTGGGCTACATAATCAGAGAGCTCCTCAATGTCTCTTTTCATGTAGTCGTCTCAGGTCGTTTACACCAGCGTGGACAATGACTGTGTCGTATTTGTACCTGCTGTTGAGAGACCTGAGTGCTTGCGTTATGTGGCGGATTCTAGCGCCAGACAGGCAGCTTACTGTAACTCTCTCCTTACTCAGTCTGGTGGCGGACGTCAGAGTGTCTGACAATGGAGTCACCAATGACTAGTGTGACTGGCATTGTGTTTGGCCTTAAGGGCTGTGACAGTTTGACACCCTGACTGTGAGGTCTATGTGTTGCAGGTGTTGTGTTCTGAGGTGGTGGTTGTTTGGGTGTCTGCTTTGGTGGCCTCTGCTGTTTTGGTAGATTTCTGATCAGAGCCTCCGAGTATGTCTTTGTGTGTTTATGTGTATGATTTGAGGTTGTGATGGTACTATGTGAGACTGGGTCTATAGTGTGGTAACCTTCTCCTCCTGTCTGGTCTTGCCAGTCCTAAGTTGAGAGAGCTCAGCCTCCAGTTTGGCCATATAGTTGCATCTCTCGCATGTATTTGTGTTTTGTGGGAGGAGGAGAGGGTTGTCTGTGTACATGAGGCAATTGTAACATTGCCTCAATATTCCCAGGTTCACCAGCTGAGCAGAAGAGGATACTAGCAACTGATCCCTCGACATGCTAGAAGGAATAGACAAAAAACTTTAAAAAGAGATTCCGGGGGATGTGGGTGTCTGAGAAATGGGGTTCACCTTTTTTGGGGTACTATCTATAACAAGAGTGCTGTATCTCGGTGATAAGTACTGTAGGAGCAAGTGCTAGGTTTGACAGATACAGAATAGGCTACTCAGAGTCAGGTAGAGATGATCTATTTAGTTATAGGATATGCTGATTAGATCAGTAGTATAGTTTGAGGAAGGTAGTTTTAAGGGAAAATTTGAAGAGTGGACTTTAGGTAGCCCTAATAGTTTAAATGCTGCCCTAGTGGGTAGCAGCTCAGTTTAGCATTTTTTATATCAGGGGGCTGAACCCTAAACACTGAAATCCGAAAACATCGAACAGTCAGAATAGCAAATTTTTTCCCAGGGAAAAAATTTGCTATTCCGAGAAACATACACACAACACAAACACACACAAAAAACAGCAATCCACACACATACACTTAAAATCCTACCCCTAAACCTAAACTAAACTTTACATACACTACTAGCTATCCATTTACCTTAACCCAACCCTAACCGTAAGGTCTGTCACTATCGCACACTCACCTCACCCACGCCCTAACTCTAACTCAACTAACCCACCCCCTAACCCTAACCTACACACAATCTCACACTTACCTGAACCCGACCCATAATGTTCCAACATATCGAATGCTGAAAATAGCGAAGCCACAGCAATGGCCCACCGAATTCTTTCCCTGGGAAAGAATTTGGTGTCCTGCACCTTCGCTGTTTTCAGCGTTCGACATTACGGGGTCGATATTATAACATTCGTTCTTTGTAGATTTTGATGTTATAATATAGACCCCCTCCTACCATATGTAGGTATTGAGAAACACTTTTCCATGGAAGATATAATCTGTATATTGTCCTTATATTTGTGATGCTTCCTTTGTCAGCTGTTTAATGCAGGTGGTAAAACTTCTATTGTAATGGTTAGTGCAGGCATCTCTTTTGGGTACTGATGTGCATTTTTCTACATTTGTGTGCTTTCCATGACTATGTTATGTTCTTCACATAGAAAGCTGTTTGCAATCTGTAGACATCCATGACAGCAAGTTACATACCTGTTATAAATAGCTGCATATATATTTGGCTGTGTAGAATGAAGAACAACTATGATGTGCTTTCTCATATATACCTACATCCAAATATATACAGTGTGTGTGTGTGTGTGTGTGTGTGTGTGTGTGTGTGTGTGTGTGTGTGTGTGTGTGTGTGTGTGTGTGTGTGTGTGTGTATGTGCATATGTGTACATATAACCATAATAGGTTCATAGGTTCATAGGTTCATACTAGGCTATCTGCCCTAGGGCATTTATAAGCCTAGCCAGAGTGTGTTTGGCTTTCGCCACCCATTTTAAATTAATTTTGCTATGCCCTTTTTCGAGGTTAGTATACTGTGCCTCTGTCTAACAGTGACACAGAAGTGATACCCGGGGTAAACCTAGGATCTCCCATCCACTCATCAAGATTCCTCTTGAAGAGAGTCAATGAGGGACTCTGCCTAACCTGGACTGGGATTTTATTCCAGAGTGAAGGAAGCCTTTGGGTTATGAATCTGTCCCTCCAGCATGTCCTATTTATTTCAGTGCTGAGGTTCAAGTCTCTCGAGCAAAAACAATATACATTACATTAATCCATTAGATAAAAAGGTTACATTACACAAGAGCACTGTTTGTTACTTTGCCCCTTTAATTATTCCAAAAGCAAGATGTTTTGAAATCTCATTTGGATTTGAGTATATATAACCATAATGTAAGCAAAACTGGCATGCACTGCATTGTTCATTGAATAAAATCTACCTTGTTAATATTCCCATTCTTTTGCATATCCTTCATCAATACCATTTCTCAGCCAGGGGACAACAACAAAATGGTGTCATGCTTATTCCTAGATCTCTCCAAAACATTTGACACTGTGTCTCACTCCTTTCTTCTGGACAAACTCACTAACCTCAATTTCTCTTCCTCTGCTACTGCCTGGTTTTCTAGCTAAGTCTCTGACTGACTACAGTCAGTAAAAAGGCTCTCAGCTCTCTCCCCTCCACTCCCTATCAAAAAGGGTGTTCCCCAAGGATCTATTCTTGGGCCACTACTCTGTAATATTTTCACTAATTTACTCTGTACCTCCTGCCCCCAGTCTACTCTCATCCAATACGTTGATGACTCTGCTGTCATCACTATTGCAGACACCCTCTCTGACTTACATTCCATTACTCAGAAATTATTCAACTCTGTCGAGACCTGGCATTCCCTCAACCAGCAAATTACTAATGCTAAAAAGAATAAACTCTTACTTTTTCTCCCCAAAAGCCTGAATAACCTCAAATCCACTTTTACTATCCCTTATCTAGATAATACACCCATCTTAGTCGAACCCTACACAAAACTTCTAGGGGTTATAATTGATGACCAACTGAAATTCGATTTGCATGTCAACAACTGTATTAAAAAAAAATCAAAAACTTCTTATATAGAAACAAAAAGTTTCTATCCAACAAGGCCAATGTTTCCCTCTCTCACACCTATCTCCTACCAAGCCTAATGTACAGCTCTCAGATCCTCTCTAACCTCCAAACCACTCTCCTAACTAAACTAGAAAATACCTATAACAAAGTGGCTACATTTGCTTCAAATCAAATGTACAAATCTCACCACTGTCTCTCTTTAAAATACTTAAACTGGCTGGAGCTACTCCACCGGCATCTCCTTTCCCAGCTCTAAGATTATCCACTCTATCCTATACCAACTATCTTTCTGTCCTAGCTTGACCCCTCTTATCTCCTAATACACCCCTTTTAGGTCTCTCCAAAGTTCAGACCACAACCTCCTCCACATCTATAAACCCCAGAACAAAATCAGTCAAAACCTCTACAGCTACCACTCTACCATCTCCTGGAAAAAACTCCCACAGGAGATTCGATCTCAAACAACCAAATGTATTCAAATCAGCTGCCAAAGACTACCTAAAAAGCCACTGGATATGTCACTGTACTCACCCCCTTAAACTGTCATCCTTTCCTATCTTTATTTCTCTGTCAGCCTTCTACTGGTTTTCTCTTCACTTTTCAGCCATCTATCTCCCTCCCTTAACTTGATTACTGTCTCTTACTCCCTCTTAATACACCCTTACTAATATAGATATAGTAGTTGTATATTTTCCCTTATTACAACTACCTGGCCGTATCAACAACCATAGCCTTAATTTCTCTCAATGTTAGTATATTTCTAAATGTAATGTAAATACAATCACCCTACATGTTTGGCTAAGATTGTGCTTTTTCTCTACTTAGAACTTTATATTACCTTTTGTATATTTTTCAGCTAAAGTATTATCAAAGTCTTGTTTACATACTTTTGTTTTGTGCAAAATTTTAAATGTAAATGTTGTGGAGCTTTTCTCCCCAGGCCTTCGCTGAAAAAGGGCTATCAGCTCAGCTGGACAAACCAGGTCAACAAATGTAAAATAATAATAATAATAATAATAATAATAATAATAATAATAATCACACATGAATACTATCTGCTACTTTGCCCCTTTAATTACAATGAAGGCTTTGGAGTAACTCTGCATAATACTTTTTGGAGTTACACCCTCTGTATCTGTCTCTCTCTCTCTCCTTCTCTTCTCTCCTTTGACATTGCTTCTGTCACACTGAAATCAACATTTGGCACTACTGCTGCTCTCTTTAAATATGTTAGTCTTCACACAAACCTCAGGTAAAGCTGTCATTTATCATTTGTAATACATATTCCTTCCAAATAAGAGAACACAGAGAACTGATAATAGTTTGAAATTCTAAGCCAACCAGTGTAGTTAATGTCCAAGAACAGTGAGGTGCACTGAGTGCAGGTATTGATTACATTCTTCACTTGCCTATTAGTCTAACCACTAAAATATGGCAAATAAAAAACCCAGACAAAAAAAGTAAGCCAGCAAATACCATTTATTCATTTATTCTGACTGGCTTTCCAGATTCAGATTGCTAATGAAAACTGACATGTGGCATCAGTGACTGCAAATGCCATCTGACCACCCCAGCTTTATAAAGGGCTTGTGACATAATGTAATCTAAGTCACACATTTGGATGCAAAGCTTGGTTTAGTAGGGCTACCAGGTAAATGTTGTAATGCTAAGGATACATTTAATAGCTTTTTACACTGGAAGTGGTACTTCTGTATGTGGCATGGTATTTTCAGTAAGCAGAAAGGCATGCAAAGCAAAAAAGATGAACCAGTGTGTTGTGTATTTCCTACTGCTGGCTCAAGGCTTTCTTGCATAAGGCCCTGCATACAGACTGAGGTTTCCTCTATGTTGATATACTAGGGTTTGTTAAATTCTGTATTGTACAACACTGGGAATCAGCTATGGACAGGACAGACAGATAAAGCACAGATGACACTGAGCACTTGATATACTAATTTCTTAAACTAAAGATATGGGAAACTAGGTTTCTTTTAGTCAAGGAGAAGTATGAATGGTATGAAAAAAGCATGGATGGCCTTACAGTGATACATTGATATTTCTGGCATTTCCTGCTTATTTCCTCTTACTGTGGCATCTTTGTATATCCTTGGCTTTAACAACTTCCATGCATAACAAATATTTACTTGTTATATCATTAGTTGGTATTACATTACTCAAAGGAGACTGTATTATAAATCCTTGTAAAGCATTGTCTTGTTTTTAAAGCTATTTATATGCTTTTTATGTAATGTTTGAGAAAAGGAGTAGGGGAAGGTAAAATTACATACAAAGCATAAAGTTTAAAGCATTTCCTATTTTATTTTGAATTTTGATAATTAAAAAATACACTACAGTTTTGACCTCATGCTGTTGTTCTGGGTATATTACCTTCTTCTTCATCTGCCTGCTGTATGAATCTGAGCAGGTCCGTTAACCAGACTGCATTCCTAATGCTACCCCTGAAAAGAGGCACTTTTGTCTTAGAAGGTTTATCTGTTAAAGTAATAATAAAATAACTATGCCTGGAATGAACAGATATCAGTGTCTGCTGTAGCTAATTAAAAGCAAGCTGTACTGTATTTTGAATCACTGTGAGGTACGTGTGTTTAGTCAATCTTGTGTTTAATCAAAACGGAACGAATCAGTTGTATTTACATACAGGATATGCACTGAGTGAGATTACAAATCTTTGAGGGTAGGGAAGTTTTGTATTACCCCAAAACTTGCTTGGTCTTAAGAGTTAGTATAGTTAGCAGTGCAGGGTATAGGTTCATAGGTGGATACTAGGCTATCTGCCCGAAGGCATTTATAAGCCTAGCCAGAATGTGTTGGCTTTCGCTGTCCCCTTAGATTAGTTCCCCTGTACCTCTGTCCAGCAGAGCCACTGAAGTGATCCCCGAGGTAAACTTTCTGTTACCCATCCACTCGTCAAGGTTTCTTTTGAAGAGTGTTAATGAGGAGCTCTGCCTAAATAAACAGTCGCTGCAAGGCTTAAACCCAGGACCCTGTACACTACAGTCACAATAGTTAACTACTAAGCCATGATAGCATCCTTCTAGCTTTTTTTCTATGATACAAATAATATAAAGAAATACATTGAGACAACCATTTAAAAACTATGTTTATGGACACTACCCTTCTCTTTTCTAGCTGCAAAGTCAGCACAAATACCAACTTGGGTCTCCCCTGAAGAGAGTGGGACTAACCTGGTGAAAAATGTGTAAGAAAAGAACACAAAAAATTTATCAATTCTAAAGTTCTGGTTTTATTTAAACTTCTAGCTGCTTATACAAATCCAAAGCATGTAAAATTCTCTCTCCTCTTGCTTTGAGGGTTAAAGAAAAAGAAAGCAGATGTATAGCTGAATTTAGAAAAAAAAAACTCTATTGTCACCTTGATAAAGGATCTGCTCTTCAGCCAAATCTATCCATATGAAAACTAGAAAGGGCTCTTTACACGTTAATGCCTGCTGCTCAGATAAAGTCCTGCCTTGTATGATGACAAGCAGAATGCAGCACTTGGTTTGGATGGAGACTTTTGAGCTTTTCTTGAACAAATTTCAAATTCTATGAACAAGCAATTACTTTTCTAAGTAGTGTCAAGTGCAGAACTCCCTTAAGAAGTTGTCTGACAGGCTGTTATGATGCTAAATGGGTTCTATAAGCATGCAGGATGAGATGGCACACAGATGCACCTTTACTGAGGCATAAATCAACCTTACATTAAACTGCTCATACAAGTACTATGACATCAGACACTCGAGCAATGAAAGGGTTTTGATCATTTTATTGGCAACACAAAGAGAATTCTTCCCACCTAGTCAGCTGTGTCCCTAGCCTTCCTAATATCTGAAGGAAAGAAGGCTCTTAATCTAAGCTACCAGATGTAGGGTCTTCTGGCTGTGAAGTGCAATGGCTCCCTCATCTTGACATAGGCGGCCAGTTGCATAGGCAGTGTGATAGATTTCACCTTATACAATCATATATGAAGGAAAAACCAATGCTGCCTGGAACAAAAAGGTGCTACTGGTAGCACCCCTGTCCCTTCTGCACTCACCTTTTTGACTACCCTGTGGAAAAGGGGGATTGGAGGGAAGGAATGCATACTGAAATTAATTTGTCCCTTGAAAGAGAAGATGCATCCTGCACAATCTTTTTTTTGCTGTGCTCTGGAGCAGAACATTCTCAACTATCTGCTGCTCAGAAAACAAACAAATCTACTTTTTGAACATCTTCTGTGTAATATCCTCTCATGAGGATCTGCTACTTAACTGCTGGCATAGTTCTTCACTAAGTTTAGCCGAGATGGGATGAAAACTGCTTTTAGACTCATGTCTGACCTACAGAGCTATACCACCCAAAGCAGCCACTGCAAGCCTACATACAGAGCAATACCAACTTGTACCTTCCTTATCACATAACTGCTGCTTATTACCACTTGCAATATTTGCTTTTTTCCACAAAGACTTGAATGCTTGGATCACAGCAGCATTTCCTTTGTTCACAGGTATGTAAATAGGCTAGCTGCCCTTGTGGGCCATTGTAAGCCTAGCCAGTTTCCCTTTTTGTGCTTAAATTAACCTACCCATCTGGTTAGAGATTGACCTTACCTATCCCATAGTTGATAATTACATATTACCTCCAATGAGAATAAATGGGATCATATCTCAGATAATTTGAGGGAACCCACGCATGGGATACAACATTTAGGAGCTATCACTGTCCATTAGTAGTACAGAGGTTAGTCCTGGGGTACATTTTCTGTTCTTATCCACAGATCCAAGCTGCACTTGAATATGGACAGGGATGAACTTTGTTGTATACATGGATGGGTAGTCTGTTCCCAGCAGCAGTATCTTCTGTGAGCTATACCTGTCCTTCCAAACCATTCTATTGATGTTGCAGAAGAGGTTTAGTTCCCTAGACAATTATTTCTGATGCCATTTGACTTGCTAATGTGCATTTAATCCATCAGTACTGGGTCAAAGGCTGACTTGTATCCCAAACACAAGTCATTTCTTACAAGTTCTTCCCACTGGAAAGTCCTTTCTATTTCCTTTATACTGATATGCTTCTACTTTTGAGAAGTCCCGTGTGAACTGGACATGCAGCCCTCTTGGACAGTCTCACTATATCAAGTCTGACCCATCTGTCTGGTCAGTAGGGTCCTGCATGAAAGGCACCCTTTGGTTCTGTTTAACTAGATTGGATCTTCACTCTAGTTTCTGCCTGATGTGGTGCTGGATGGTTGCAGTTCAGAGACTACCCAATCACAATCAGTAACTGCATAACTACATCTACAAAAATAACATAATAAACCCATACATCCACAAGCTACACTTCAAACAAGCAAAGTAAATTAGTGCAGCTTTGAAAAACTGTGATTTAATTTAACCACCTTGCTAAAACTGGACTCAATTAAATGACATGCTCTTTTGGGTGGATGGAGGGGGGAGGCTGATCACACAGAAGCACTTGCTAGAACTGTAACAGTGACCCACCTCCCAAAAGTGCTGGAGGAAGGACATGTAATACAATTTAAATAATTCCATACAAAAAAAAAAAGAAAAATACTGGCTCCCAACACCCAATTAAAATACTAGTCCAAACTGGGCAGGAAACAAAGCAACACATATAAGTAATGTCCATTAACTAGTCATTTGAGCCACAAATGACAAATGGTAGGTGGCTGTGTCAGATGGAAAAATTCTTGGGGGAAAAATGCCTGGAGTGGTACACATTCCACAAACTGCATCTGCAGAAATATCTACCTCAAAATAAAATCCAAAAGATCCACACTTTAAGATCATTAACAAAACAGAAACTTGTCAACAGACTTAAGAACAATTCTACAAGTGCTGACCGATTCCTGCACTGAAACCCACTTTCAGCTATTGTAGCAGTTGTGAGGGTTCTTCCCATTTGAAGGCTGGGGTTTGCCCCACTGCAAAATAATAAATAAAATAAACTGTTTTGTCAAACAGTAAAAGAAGTAATCAAGAATTTAGACTGGATGAATTGTAACTTGCAGAACTGACCAATGACGACTGGACAATAAATTCAACAAATGAAAATCTCGATGCATCACTTCTAACCAGTTCCGTTTTTGTGAATAGTCATCCTAAAACTTTTTTTTTTAAGAACAGGATTAACAAAACACATCATAACCAGATGCAATCAACTTATTCAGCAGAATACATCACGACTTTTTTAATACATTAGTTATAGAATAATTTACATTTTTGCATACAAATGCAGTTATGCCAACTCGTTGTAACAGAATTTTATGAAGGAGTTTCTCTCGCACGTTTTCTTGCATACTCGAAGGTGACTGGCTAAACAATGTATACAATAGAGTAAACAGCAACCGCAAAGGACAGTCCAGAGTAGTATTTATTAAGTGCTTTTTGTTTGATTAATAACCAGAACTTCTTCAGATAAAAACATTCAACAAGTTTTCTGCTTAAAACAGTTTCTTCCTTATCCATGTGATTAATTCTGAACTAATTACTTACTTCCCCATATTAAAACAAGTTAACCCATAATACATTAATTAAAAGCATACAAGTAAGTAGTCACAATGGTCACTAAATACATTTACAAAACACCTTTGTTGACAGCACTTGTAGTGATATATATGTTATTTTATCTTGTTAGACTTTTAAGTTTTAATAAACATAAAATAGAGCAAATGTCGTTAAGACCTGGGTCGAAACAAGCATTCAGTGGAATCTGCCATGTTAGTTTAAGTTTCTCCAAGAGTAAAGAACAGGGACCCCCCCTGTTATCGGTAGTTATTTGGTCAATACCTCTAAATTTCTTCTAAGAATTTCCTAGTTTTTAAACAATGCATACACATGTGAGGTAGGTGTGTGTGTGTGTGTGTGTGTGTGTGTGTGTGTGTGTGTGTGTGTGTGTGTGTGTGTGAGAGAGAGAGAGAGTGAGAGACAAAATTAAGCATGAAGTACTTTTGCAGCATACAAAGAAAACCAGAAAGTAAACTGCTGGGATTTATTGTACAGTGCCTTTGCCCTTTGTAAGCACTTTCTTAGTTCATAAATCAAGCTTATCAAAACCTACTTTCACTTTCACTTTTCTTTCTGGGCATCTTTGGTATAAAGGCTATATATTGTATATGTACTAAAAAGAAAAAAAATCAATATGGACTGTATGTAAGATAAAGCCTACAGTATAAACATTAGCATGAATGGTGTGAAAGTGTTTTGACAGAACAGGATCCACAGATGACTGATTTGCTTAACTCCAAACCATTAGGTGTTAAGCTTTCCAGAGGATTTTACTGCTGTCAGACGTACTGTTTCAGTTCCATAAGGCACAACAACCCTTAGGTACAAAGAGTACTCCTAAAACTGCCTGCATAGGTACAGTAAACCTATGTACTTAGGAAAAAAGTACACTTCACTTCAACGATTAAAATGCATGTCTGGAATTACAATAACTCTCAAACACTTGCTCATAGTGAATATTCAATACTTCCAAACCAAAAGATAATGCATTACTAAGAACGAAAGTTCACAGTACTACAACATAACACTTTAAAGTGAAAAATTTGTCTTACTAGTTCCAAACACATAACGGAACAAAAACGACTTTATAATGGAAAAAAGTGCATTCAAAAGTGTCCAATTAATAACCCACATTTTCTGCAGGTATGATGTACATGTCACATTCTTCAGTATACTGTGCTATGTTTTGCTATGCTTCCCTTAACAATGACAAATGCAGGAACTCCACAACCAACTATACTGTACATTTAGCCAAAACTTAAGTCATGATTCATTTTTTACCAATTTAGCTACTTACTATTAGTTTTCAGCAGACAAATCTATATTTTAAGCAGTTAGCTAGTGCTGTGCTGTTTTTTCTCTCTCCTTGATCTCAAAAGTTGGGTATGTTCAGTGTTAAGGGGAGATGCAGGAAGAAAAAAACTTTAAAATGCTTATTTAAACAAGCAAAACTTATGACAGGTCTACCTTTTTTGGCTTTCTTTTGCAGTTTCAGTGTATCTGAAGACTTGTTTTTCAGTTCTGCTCGTGCTTTCTTGTACTCCTTAGCATGGTCTTTGGGTTTTAACTCACTACAAAAATGTTTATGCTGTGTCTTTTTATAAAAACTGACATTGTTCTTTGACATGTTTTTTGTCTGTAATTCAGTGGTGGCTGGTGAGTTCTAATCAAGGTGGGGGGCTGCGGGAAGCAAATGAATGGGTGGGGCTAACTTGAATGGCCATTACATGTAACTGAGCAACAGATGGGGTCATTCACGTTCATCTACAAACTGTCTCATTATGTACCTACTCATTACTGCCACTGTATGAACTATATACACCTCTGATATCTGACTGGAATCAACAGGGCCAGCCTTAGGTGATATGGAACCCTAGACAAAGTACTCCATGGGGCTCCTATTGCACATTAGTCCTTATGCATCTTCCACTGCCTTGTACCCATTTTCCTTCACCCTGCCCCCCCCCCACCATTCAGATGGATTACTTCTTTCTTGTTTTTTTCACAATGTGCCTTAGCTCACTCCCATGGCCTAACAGCCAAAATTCTAAGTGAATTAAGCTGGGTGAGTGGGAGTTGCTATGAGAGAATAATACCTGCCCTTCTACCTCTCCAAAAAATATTGTTACCATGGTGGTGGTGCTGCGGTAGCATTGTCGCCTCATAGTAAGACGTTGTCCTGTTTGATTCTCAGCTAGAGCGTCTTCTGTGTGGAGACATGCGTGAATGGGCGTACCTTTGTTGAAGGTTGTGCATCAGGGCCGGCAACTCAGCATGTAATAATCTACTGCCAATCATTAGTGGACTGGAGTTCCACTGTGGCGACCCCTAACCGGGAAAAGCCGAAAGACACAGCAACAACCTTCTATATACCCCTGGTGTTAGATTGGGATGAAAGAAAAAAAACACAAATGCAGCTGAGGGACTGTGACAAGAAAACAAAGCACAAATATGAAATCCATAAAGGGTAAGAAGTACATGCAGACTACATTCAGAAGGAATCACAGCTCAACTTGAGCACCACTGTTAGATGGAAACACAACTCGATATGATAATCTGCCAATGATCAGTTGCTATCACACACATCCTGCCCAGACCATCACAGGCAACAACTTACTGAGTACAATGCTGATGTCTCTGACTGTGATGGAAAGTGAAAAAGATCATGGCAAACTTGTTACTCTGAGATATATTGCAAACCCTTTATCACACACACACACACACACACACACACACACACACACACACACACACACACACACACACACACACACACACACGCACACACTCTCTAATGTAATCATCAATTGCAACCACTTTTATGACTGTGACTGCATTCAGATATTTGATTGCAACCAAACAAATGAATGCATACATAAATAACTGCCTCATGTGAATTTATCAGTTTAGCTCACTGCTATCAGAATACAGCGTGTGACCCACTGCAACTAATCACCTCTCTCAACATCTCTACTGAAGGATCAAGGAAAAAGCTGAAAAATAATAAGTGACAAATGACCAAAATCAGTGGTGGTGGTGGAAACCTCCTTTATATGTTAAGAAAGTTGTTAAAGTAGCAAGGCTTTTTATTAGCATGCTTTTTCTGAAGGCTACTAAGTTTGAAACTCACATGTCTGCCATTGTCTTGTAATTGCAGTCCTCACTGATTTGCCATAACACCCATAACTGGCAAGAACACAGAACACAATATGAGGCAAAATCAGAGACAATGGAGAGCTTCCATGGCAATGAATTCTGGATAAATGTAACAGTAATGGACGGACAACGCCCAGAGATTTTAAATATAACCATAAATCACTTATAAAGTTAATTTATAGCGATAAGTTTTCCATCAGCATGCATTTTCTGAACAAGGACAAGTATGAAACTATCATGTCTGTTTTTACTGGCTGACAGATTCTCAATGATTTATAAGAAAATCCAACATTTTTGAGGGACACAGCAAATAAATTCAGCAAAATCAAGAATAATTGAGATCAGTGTGATGATATGAGGTAGTGCCAACTGTGCCTATGATGATGGGAGCTAGTGCCAGCTATGCCAGAGAGAGTAGGGCAGTGCATGCCTAACATATGCCAGCATAGCTAGCTGGAGTTTTGTAAATAATTTTATGTCATTTGACTGTCAAACTGATTTGCACAGATGCTTGTGTTAGAAATGTATCAACAGTGGGTTCTGCTGGACAGAAAATAAATATACATGTATGTCAGTCTGCATTGTTGTTAACTATTGAAGGGTATATGTGTTAACAGAGGATGCTGGAAGGGAAGGGCTCAAGCTCAGCCCAGCTAACCTTAAGAAAAATAGCTTGAAATTAGATGACTTGGTTGACACTATAAAGATTTTGTCTCATAGGACTGAATGCAGCCACAGGTGCAATGTCTGGGCTGGGATCCTACTCTTATTGTCCTTAGTATTGAACTAATTGATACCCTGGGGTGCCAGAGAATGGCTTGCTAGTCTCTGTAGGAAGGGTGGAAGTATTAGAATTGTTTTACAGTCTTGAGATGCTAGAATAAACCTTAACAAAGCTCTATGTCTGAATTGTAACACCTCTTGCTCAAGTTTCTAATGAGGGGGTAGTGTGGAAACCACACAGACAAGTTACCAGATGTGATGTGATGTCATTTTGTAGACTGCATTGAAATTGTATTTAGATACTAGTGAGAGATGTGACTCAGCACTCTGTCTTGGAACTGAGAAGACCACTCACCCACTTCATCTTGCCTTGCTTTAGTAGGTGACTTAACCAGGGAATAGTAATTCTACAGTTAGGTAGGAAAATATAGTGAGACTAGCTATAGTATTGTTTTTCTGTATCTGTCTGAGTCTTTCCATCTGTATTAATTGTTTATATTTCTTGTGAATTGAAACTCTGATATTTATTGTAAATAGATATTCAGCACATTCATGTTTTCTATTTTATTATTTATTATTAACTATATTTATATCTTTCATTCTGGATGGACTTTTAGAAAATATTTTAACCTTTGAGAGTAATTGCATTTATTTGTTGGCACTGTTACTTCATGCTCCTGAAAGTCTTGCTGTTTAGTTAACACTACCATTTGTAGTATTAATTTTACTAAGAGTAATTGGGTACCCTGGTAAGAACCTTAACGTAGCTAGTTGGCGGCAGTGAATTTACCTTATCATCTAGGTGGAGGTGCATAGCATGTAAATCAGTATCTGCCTTTCCCAGGAGTGTGTGTGTGTGTGTGTGTGTGTGTGTGTGTGTGTGTGTGTGTGTGTGTGTGTGTGTGTGTGTGTGTGTGTATGTATCTGAAAACCAAATCTCAAAAATTATGTGTGTCATCTACTTGGAACAGGGACACAGAGCACTGATTTCTGCAGACAGAAAGGTGAAGTCTTATTTGGGGCCTGGCAGAGGAAGTCCAACCCCAGGACTGGGTTTGCTCAATTTGTGTGCTCTTAAGGGAAATTGTGTGTGGTGCAGACAGCTGCATCTGAAAATACTGTGTGTATCTATTTTTATTCTAAGTGAACGTTCCCCATCAGTGTCAGTGGTGAGGATTGAAGCTCCTTGATTACTGGCCAAAAGAAGGGACATCACAATCATCTACGTATACCCCCACATATTTATATTACACACACACACACACACACACACACACACACACACACACACACACACACAATCACTCTACCACTTATCTGAAGAATCAGTTAAAAAGCTATAAAAATAATGAGGGAGATAGGACCAAAATCAGGAACAGATATTGCCTTTGCATAAGTAGAAAATTGCTACAATGACAGGCTTTGGGTTTTTCTGAAGCCTAGTAAGTCTGAGACTCTAATATCTGTCATTTAGTGACTATGCTCTCCACTGATTTACCCCTTCCCAAAAAAATGCATTATGAGGAAAAAAACAAATATGAAGCAAAATCAGAGACATTTTGTGAAATCATGGATTGTTGGCAAAAGTTATGCTCCCACGCATACATATATGAATATTTTTGTATAAATACCATGGGCTAGATTTTGTAAAGTTCACAGAATCTGGCCCATTACACCAATATCAGTGCAAAACTTGCAGGTAACATTGTAATATGCTAATGTACAGCAAGAAACTCAGAATACCTGAGTGCACAATGGAGTTCCACAGTTCTAACAGTGCACTACGGAAAATGCAAGTAATCCAATTATAAGAAATAGTTGTCCAAAAATGTTGTACATCACCAGACAAATGGAAAGATTATCACAAATCAAGCATCCTGATAGTCGTTTAGAACAATAATAAAATCTGTACAGTAAGGTTACGGACAACTACAGAATGTTACTGACCCTGTAGAGATGACCAAAAAAAAAAAAAAACTCACACGTATTAAAAATGCCAAGTATCCCAAAGTAATCAGCTTGGCAATCGTAACATAAATTTGCAGTAGTGCACACAAAAATGTCTTAGACAATCAAAGATATTTCCATATGCCATCCATTAACTTATAATACGTGCTTCAAAGATGCAAGGCTATTAAAATACATATATATTTACATCACTCATTACATTAAACTCAGAAACCACTATGGATATCTACATAATACATGTAACATTAAAAAAATATTGGCTTGGATTTACAGATTCCAACAGAATTTGTAAATTTCCTAATAAAATAAATAAATAAATAAAGAGAAGGGCAATCACAGCCACATTGCCATAGCTAACAGTTGCTAACAATGGGTTCAGGACCTCTGTTGAGGGCACAAGTAACACTTACACCCAAGGAAAGTGGGAGGTAGAAAAGAAGGTGTGGGGTACGGGTGAGGAAGAGGGATGTTGGAACAGGAAAATCCTACATTAATACATCAATATTATATGTTTTATACACAGTTGTAATGACAGCTATCGTTTGCTGATTTCACTTACCTTACTGATGCATGATGGGTATTCCTGCATTCTAATCAGTAAACATGTAATTTGGAAAACTAAAGGCCTGCAAGCAGTGTAATATGTATCTTAGTTCATAATATATGTAAAATACTCAAAATACCTCTCTCCCTCCACTGCTCTTCAAACCTGTACATCAAGTTGATGCACATCCCTCTGTTCCAACTGCAATTAAGTCTGCAAATCTCAAATTATAAACAAAAATGTAAAATGTATTCATCAAATAACAAGGATAAACATTTCACAACACACTTTGTACACTGCTATTCTGAAGAATGTTAGATAAGGACAATACTCAGCTGACATTGCACCATTCAGGTGTTAACATCCTTGAGCACAGATTGGAGGGCATGTGATTCAAACCTGCAGATGCAACCTACATCCAAATTTAACCTCAAGACCTATCTGCCTACCTATCACTTCTTAACTAAAAAAGCATGTTTTCCAGGCAGTGAAAAGAGTTAATGCCGTAACATCATTCTGATGGGGGCTGGTCTAAGAATGTTCTTGGCTTAGGATCGCAGACTATGAACATATGCTGCTCATATAGCTAAACTGTTTTCAAGTTGCATTCATGTCAGCACTGTGCTCATTGAAATTAACAGTAATTGAGATAATCCATTCCTCAGACAGTCTGATAGTGTCATATAACATACAGCTTCTGTTAATAGCACCATACCAGTTGCTGTACATTATGGACAAAGAAAGGTATGTGTGAGGAACATTATTCCTTGTTAAACTGCACATCTCTAGTTAAATACATACATCTTCCCTGTCCTTCATTGCAACTGACAGTGTGCCCATCACAATCCCTCAAAACGTACAGGTTGATTCTGTTCTACTATTGACTTCAGTACTTCATGACTACAAAGTCTTTCATAGCATCTTAAAAATATAAAATATTAACCTAAAACTCATTCAGACATGTAACAGGATTTATCAAGATGTACTGCCCCTGTTTTTAAATGGCTGATGTTAATAGAATGATACAGATTATGGATATGTCAGTAGGAATTCAATGATTAACTGAGTTATTCACAACAACACTCAAAATATGCGTAAATATCAGTAAGTGTAAAATGGTTTGGTAAATGAATGCTGTGGGCATGTGAAATTAGTATAACAATTTAAGATATGTGTGTCCCCTTTCAAGACTTGAACACACAGCACACAAAATATAGACATGCGGACCTTTGTCCTTACAAGTTGAGCGAACACTGAGGGCATGCTGCTCATAAACAAACAGGTAATGTCCTTCAAACACAGTTGTTCAACAAATGATGCTATCAGGCCATGACGGATTACAGCGTTATTCATAGAAAGACTAGATTAGTGAGTCCTTACCATGTACAACATAAACCTTAATATAAATTATTGCAATATAGATTTTTAAAAAATGATATGGGTGAAGTTAACCAAGGTAACAGGTTTTCCTATGTGGTTCAGAACTCACAACACACCAAAATGTACACATATTGGCCAGTTTCTTTACATGCCTTGTTAACATTCAACTAGGCTGTCATTGTAGACAAGAGGTACTGCAGGTGTTTCTTAGAAATTCTGCAATGAATGGCAGAATACAGAAAATGCATACAAGTTTAACACCTGTTATAGTGAAAACATAACAGCTATTAGCTCATACATGACATAATATGTTTAACAATGGTACGGGCATTACTTTCTGCATTAAATAAACATGTCTTTGTACTTATGTAGGAAGAATGAAGTAATTTATTTACACATTTGTCTTCCATCTTGTAAAGGTCCAGTTCGTTATACAGTGGGACTATAACAGAAACTATGAAAAGCACAGTCATCTGCAACTTGGGTGCTACAGATGTCAGTGATGCATGGGGACAGTGGCTATGTAAAATTATGTAGTTAGATGTTGTAAAACATATGTACATTTTCAAAGGACATAGTTATGGTTAGTATTCAATTATTAAATAAAACAACAACAAGAGTACCGAACCCATAGTCAAAAGGGCACAAGGTACAAAGTCTGCTGAAATATAGGTTCATAGGTTCATAGGTAGGTACTAGGCTATCGGCCCTAGGGCCTATACAAGCATAGCCAAAAAGGTACCCTGGCTTTCAACACCCAAGAAAATTATTTTCCTGTGCCCCTGTCTAGCAGAGCCACAGAGGTGATCTCCGGGATGAATTTCCTAATTCCCATCCAATCATCAAGATTTTTCTTAAAGAGTGCTAATGAGGAGCTTTGTTTGAAATAGATAGGCAGTTTGTTTCAGAGTGTGTGTATATATATATATATATATATATATATATATATATATATATATATATAAATATACACACAAGCAACTAAAACATGGTTATAAAATATCTATGTGATATATATGGATCAAATAGTGGGCCAATAGTGGAAAATTATGAATTGCACAGTTCTCCAGAGCCTAGGTGCTATAGGTGTCAGTCATGCACAAGGACAGTGGCTATGTGAAATCATGTAGTTAGATGTTGTAAAACATACATACATCTTTAAAGGACATAGTTATGGTTATCATTTAATTATTA
Source organism: Protopterus annectens (assembly GCF_019279795.1). Taxonomy (NCBI): domain Eukaryota; kingdom Metazoa; phylum Chordata; order Ceratodontiformes; family Protopteridae; genus Protopterus; species Protopterus annectens. The sequence continues at coordinate 578,452,709 of NC_056727.1, read as the reverse complement.
AATAAAATAACCAAATGGGCATCAAGCCCATAGTCAAGAGTCCATTGAATTGTCCCATAGAGCTAATTCTTACAGCATCTAAAACATGGTTATAAAAAATGCATAATGAAATATATGGGTCAAATAAATATCTGTAAAATCGGTAGGAATACTAAGGAATGCACAGAATATTGGTACTTGCTCTATGAATCTATGGGCTGTCTCCACAGCTTATTGACCCTCCTTTGAAGCTTGGCTGCATCCTTCTGATGCAGGTCATAATAGCAGTGATGAACCTGCACTCCAGTGTGGTAGATTCTCATTCTCTCTTATTCCTCTCTCGCAATCTGGTTCTACACATTGACCATAGAGAAGTTCCTGGGCCTGGCTCTCATCTTCTGCTACAATTTGACATATATGATCAACATCTGTGTCCTCTCCTTGTCATTTCACTTTGGTGCATGGAAACACTGCAGCCTCCTCAATTTTTTTTTTCTCAAAAAATCTTTTATTGATTTATAAAATATGACATAAACAAAAATCAAGACATTAAGACTATTGTCATATAGGAGTTGAATAAATTTATACATCTTGTAATAATGTCTTACAACTCATGTAGGTGAGGGCAAACAACATAAAACAATATATACAATATATGCAGATGGTAACCAAGAATCAAAATATGAAATGAGACTGTAGTTAAAATGAGAAAGTAAAATATGAGAGTAAATAAATCCTGAATGTGTAACATGACAATGAATTTAAAAACTACTAGTCATTATTAATAATGTAAAGGACCTTCTCTAAAGCTTTATTATTTAAAACCCTTTTCTTAGGACTTTTCCACAAAGTTTTATTAGCGGAAATGTACATGTAAGCCATTGATCTAAAGGCTTTCCAATTCAATTTAGTACGATCAAGCCAGTTTTTGGTAATGTACATTTTTATAAGCGAACAAATAAACACAAGCACATGTGTATCCAAATTAGAGAGAAGTATTACAGGTATGTGTAAGACTGCAATTTCCCATGATAAAGTGGATTTGTGGTATCCCATTTTCTGTAACCTTACTTTCAAGGAAGTCCAAAGTTTAACACTTGGTTATTTTATTATTTAAGTAATTATTATTATATATCCAATATGTACTATCAATTATATTTGCACATTAAGATAGGTAACTATGAGGTTTTAAAATTAAGCATTTTTAAAGCATTTTTAAGAAGTTTTTATGTTTATACATACTGTATGTTTATTGTACGTTTTTAAATAGATTATGAATACATACAAGAGTAAAAATGTTTAATACGAAAGTCTAATGTCAAGTATCTCCTATTAAGTATATCCTATAAAACGCACACAAGGATGTACGTTTTTTGGAACGGAGATCTGTGAACATCTAGGAGATCTTGAATAATGAATGTAATACTCATGAATATTCATGAGAAAGTGAAGCTGATAGGGCATTTTAAAATGTGGAAATCAATTGTCATTGGTATTTTTCCTTAATTGGAAAGGAAACAAGATATTTAAATGTTATTTGCACAACTTCCTTATTTCTGATGAAGTCCCACATAGTGAGACGAAAACGCGATTACTATTGTTTTGAAGAGCGTTAATTTTTTTCGTGTGGATTACTTAATAAATTGTGGAATTATCCATCTGGCTGCCTGGAGTTTCTATTGAGCACTTAGCGTCATTTCAGCACTAACTTTTGTTCTTGGTTTATCTGAGAAATGGCAATACCAAAGAATATGTAAAAGGTCAGCTTTAGGAAAGGAGCAACAGGGGCAAGATGAAGACTTGCTCGCGTCAAATTTGTTAAGTTTGGCAGGAGTATGATAAGCATTATTATTTATCATTAATTGGGTATAGACCAATTTCTTGAAAGGGGAGTATTGCAGAGTGTTTCTGATGGCCAAGAGTTTTTGGTTATCAGTTAAATGAGGGTTGTGATTTTCCCAGAAGTTTGAAAAAAGACATGATGATTCTTGTATTAATTTAGTTAATAAGTTATAAGATTTTGATAACATTTTCTCAGGTAATGATAATGTTTTAATTATCATTTCTAAATTATTAAGATCCTGTTCTCTTGGCTTAGTAAAATCGCAATTGTTTATAACCACATCCCTTATTTGACGTAGTATTATGGTATAGTTACAGTTGACACTCAGAGTCTTCCATAACTCGGCCAAGGACAAGTCTTTATATTTCAAGAGTGTCCAGACATTCATATTTTTAATAAGGGGATAATTTGTAAGGTTAAAAGGTATATTATCCAGTTTGAGATTGGGATTTAGGTGAATTGGTTGAAGTAAATGTACAAAATTATCCATCTTGATAAGTTTAAATAATTCCTGGAATGCCTTGATCTTATGTTTGAGGAAAATCGAGATTTTGAGGGTGTTCATGAAATCAGAAGAGATAAAAGGAATAGCAGCAGGGTTTATGTTTTTGGATATAATATAGTAATGCCATATCCTAACCCAATTGGATGAATTATTGTAGTGAATACTATTCAAATTAGAAATGGACAAAAGTTTATTTGCCAAAACAATTAAGTAATAGAGATATAAATTTGGTAAACCTAAACCCCCCCTTATCTTTAGAGATAGATAATTTAGAATAAGAGATCCTAACTGCCTTAGGAAACCACAAAAATTTAGCTAGTTCTTTATTAACTTTGTCAAAGAAAGATTTAGGGAATATTTGATCTGAAGCGTTAAATTGGTACAAAAATTTAGGAAGGATATTCATTTTAATTATGGCAGCTTTTGAAAGAAGTGATAAATTCAGAAGTTCCCATCTACGCATATCTAGCATTATAGATGACCATACTTTATATAAGTTATTTTGAAATGAAGATAAGCTGTTATGCTCCATATGTACACCCAGATACTTAATCTCATACGTAATATGAAAATGAGAATCAGGGAATAAGTAAGACTTATGCACCAAATGATTTAAAGGGAAAATATGAGTCTTTTGAGAGTTAATTAGATAGTCCGACGCAAGTGAAAATTTCTCAATAGAAGTCATTATTTTTTTAAGGTCTGAAATAGGAGTTTGAAAAAATATAACTAAGTCATCCGCAAAGGCTGAGAAAAATAAATTACTGTTGAAAATCCTAGGAATCTTGTGAAATGTGTTTTGTGATATGTACAAAAGTAAAGGTTCCAAATATAGGTTAAAAAGGAAAAGGAAATAAAGGACAACCCTGTCTCGTACCATTAGTCATCTTTATACGATTTGAAGTGATTCCGTTAATATATAGTCTGGTAAAGGATTCTTTGTATAGAGTTTTGATAACATTTATGAATGTAATGGGGAAATTAAAACAGAACATAGTCTGAAAGAGAAAATCCCAATTCACTCTATCAAATCCATTTGATGCATCAAGGATCAATGCATATAGTGGGTTATTATCATGTTTTGTAAGATGCATAATGGAATCCAAAGTCAAGGTGTTGTCCCAAATATGTCTGTGAGACATAAAACCTGTCTGATCAGGTGAAATTATTGATGATAGGATCTTCTTCAATCTATTAGCAAGAATAGAAGACAGAATCTTGATATCTACATTGATTAATGAAATTGGTCTATAATTGCGGGGGTCCATTTTATCTTTGTTATTTTTTAGAATTAGTATAGTTTTGGAAGTGTTCCAGTGAAGATCAGATATGTCATTTATTTTTATATAGTTAAACACTTTAAGAAGAAAGGGAGCAATTACTGATTTAAAGGATTTAAAGAAATTAGGTGTGAATCCGTCAGGGCCTGGGGATTTGCCAATTTTTAGTCTATCAATTGACTCCTTAATTTCTAAAAGAGTAACATGGGATGAAAGAATATTCTGCTGTTTTTCATTTAACTTAGGAAAAGTTATGGAACTTAAAAAACTATTTATATAACTATTTTCTATAGAATTAGATGTTTTGGAAAATATCTCTATATATAGTAATGAAAAGAGATGCAAAACTTCCTTGTCCGTGTTATATAATTGATTGTTGTATTGTAAGGGCGTTATTTTAGATCTCTCAAAATTTTTTTTAATTATTCTTGCTAAGGTTTTAGAAGGAATTTGAGCCCATTCTGAGTAAGTGATTAATAATCTTTGCTCCAGTATTGAAAGGTTATTTTGGTGTAATGAAATCAGTTCTTTTTGATAGTCTATAATCTGTTTATCAAATGATGGGTCCGGATTTAACCTATATTGATTTTCAAGGGACTGAATTCTTAGTTTTAGGAATCTTTCTTTACTATTAAATTGCTTTTTAAGATATGCAGCCTTACCAATAAACATACCCCTTAATCTAGCTTTGCAAGCCCATTGTATATCATAGGGGATATCTGTTGAATCTAAATTGTTTTCCATATCCTGAATTATTTCTATACACAATTTATTAATTTCTTCATTAGAAAGCAAGTTATTATTTAATGTCCAATTATTTCTTATAAATTTATGACCAGGGTTAAAGTTTAGATTTAATTTTACTAATATTCTAGAGTGATCAGAGAGAAATCTGGGTTCAGTAATAAAATCCATTAACAACTGTGAAAGAAAATTTGATATAAGAAAGAAATCCAACCTAGACCATGAATGATAGCATTTGGAATAATAAGTGTAAGTATCATTTTTATTTGAGTATTTGATGATTTGTAAAGGGTCTATGAGATTGTACTGTAATATTAAGTCTTCAAGAGCAAAGAAAGCTTGTTGATTGTGCGTAGAGGAACGACTTGTACGATCTATATCTGGGTTAATTACAGCATTCCAGTCCCCACCTAAAATAACAAAGTGATCTTTGTAGGAAGAAAGGATATTATATATCTGTAAAATAAAAATATGTTGATTACTACAAGGGCCATAAAGATTTAGTACCATCTGTGGTTTATCCAAATTGTGTACGGTAGAAGTAAAGTAGCACCATCTACCTTCATTGTCATGTTTTTCTTCAATAATAGTTCCCAAAAAATTTTGTTTGATTATGATAGCCACCACCCTAGAATTAGAAGTGTCCCCAAAGCTATTATTTTTTTGATCCATTTTTTATTTTTTACTTTGTCCCAGTCATCTCTAGGAATATGTGTTTCTTGCAAAAAACATATATTGGCTAGTGATTTATACATTAAATGAAATATTAAGGATTTCTTATCTTTATTTTGGATCCCTCTTACGTTCCAGGAATCAATTATTAATGAATTAGTCATGTATTTAATAAAGGTCTGTTAAAGGAGATGTTAAAATTTAAATTATTTGTGTATACATAAAGGATAAGTAAGAAAAATAAACGAAGCTTAGTCTCATCATAACAGTTATTACCTATAAGTGTAAATTTCAATGTAAAATTAACCTGAATCTCATAATCTTCCCTCTTCCCGAACCCAGTGCCTACCTACCTAAACTTATCTACAGAGGGAAGATAAAAATAACTATATACACGATGTAAAAACTTGGTTACCAAAAACACAGAAATATGGGAAGAAAATTTAAGTAGAGTCCTTAAAAGGACTGTAACAGTAATAGTAATAACAATACTAAACATATTTACACAGCTATCCAAACACAAGATGCCCGACTTATACATTCCCCATTCAAAAGTGTACTCACAAACACCTATATATTTAAATATAATTGTGTCCCAAGTAAATATGTTGGTAATCTTGCAATATAATATACATTTGTGATGTGAGATGCAAGTAAGATAGAACATAAATCTTGAAACAATAATATATTCATACATATTAAATCATTAGTGTTAGCGTCATAAGACACGAATATGACTCCAACTAAAAAAGATTAAATGTTATAAGAAAATGAAATCTTCACAGATAGATATATACTATATTGTTTTGTAGTGCTAAAGCCTATAATTAGTGTAACTCTGCATAATCTTTTTTACTATAATTCAAAACCAATTTGTATGATTCGAGTATATGAAAGTCCATTTGGAAATGATAATACCATCATGTCTAGTATAAAGTAACCCAACATATTTTAAATCACATGTATCCCACACTCTTAGCAAAACTAGATAAAATATGAGGGATGTTATTTTAAAACCATTCATGGATGTATATATAATAAGGGAATATGTATTAATATAAACTGAGATGCTTACTAAGGACTTCAAATTGCCCTTAAGTGAGAAGTTATACTCTGAGACACTCTATTATGTCATTGAAAATATGCAAGTAAATATGATTAAAACAAAGAGTATATGTATAAACTATATAGGCAAAACATTATACATTTCTCTCTATTAGCCATTACCTCAATACCAGCCTATTGAACAATATAAATTAACCTTGTTAGTAGCATTAGAACTTATGGATATATAATAGCAAATAAATATGAATAACATTTCGAAACCTTCATGTTAGTTTGTTTTGCGCAACCATCCAGAAATATTTTGGCTTATAAAAAAGCCTTAGAATATAAAATAAACATTGCTCTTAATTTAAAAGACAATCATAGAGGCATAAATGTCTCTACTCGTATTAGGGGAAAGTCCCGAACTAGTAAGAGGCTTCCTGGAGCACGCAAGGCATACTGTCCCAACCTGCGAGAGAAAAACCACTTACTTGCAAAACCAATGCTGCTGCAGGCAAGATACAGACACCGAGAATGTAAAACAGCATCTCTTCGGTTATGCGACTTCAGGAAATCAGGAAACCATGTTGTAGGTAGACAGATAACTGAAGATATCAGGTTACAACATTTTTTCCCATTCTTTTTGAAATCCTGTCAACAGACTATGAGGCGTGTAACACTACTAGCACAATTCTGATAGGGTATACAGAAATGAATACCACTATCGTTGCTAATGACATCCTGAATGAATACATCAAAGGAAAAGGAACATGAATGGTTTTAGACATCAATCCAAGAAAATCAGTCAAGGTTGGTGACGCTATTCAGCTCGAGAGACCAGATATTTTTCCCTCCATTCTGTTAAAGCATTCTTGGACAGAAAAACAGTACTTTCTCATGTAAACTATGCCATGTTGATGCAGGTACATTGTAAAGATGTTATGTACTAGAATATTAATATTTGAGTTTGCAACAACTTCAAATATCATTAAAACACATGTTTTACTCACAAAAAGACTGAAATTATCTTTTCTTGACAAAACTATGGCTTATATTCAGTGTTAATAAAAAAAAAAAAATCATAGTATTATAAGTAAGCTTACTATCTTAGATATCAAATGTACTTACATTAGTTAGGAGTATTATTTTTGAGAATCAATAGCAGGAAAAGATTTGAATACTTTTAAGAAGATGTCTTTTGCTTCTTGTGGGTCTGTAAACACATAACTCCTTTCATTATAGTTGAAAGAAAGGGTATTAGGATAATGCATTCGAAATTTAATTCCCCTTTTTATCAGATCAGCACAATATGGTGATAATTTTTGTCTATTTAATTTTATTTGTGCTGGTAAATCCTGTGAAAAAGTCAACTTATGTTTATTCTAAATTAGATGTTTTTTTTAATTTTGGCTGCTTCCAAAACATGCTGGGTGTCTTGAAAGTCTAGTAATCTTGTATATATAATCTGAGGTGAAGTAGAGTCTTGTCTGGCATGCAGGGCTCTGTGCGCTCTTTCTACAGTTAAGGATTTTGTATTTGTCTCACAATTAAGTAATGCCTCAAATATTTGTTTAGTCACAGATATTAAGTTTTGGTTTTCATAAGATTCTGGCAAACCTCTAATTATTATATTATTTCTGCGGCTCCTTGCTTCTAAATCCAGTACTTTGGCTTGTATATCAGCCATTTGAGTATCTTTAGATTTTAAGTCACTTTCAATAGACTCTGCTTTCATTTCTATGGCTAGATATTTATTTTCAAGTATGTCCATTCTTTCATTAATCTGTTTTAAAGTTTTGCCAAAATCAGTGAATTGATCAGAAAAATTCTGTATAGCACTTTGAATAGGTTGTAGTGGCATTTTTAAGTTTTCTAAATGAAAATTAGAGTCACTTTTATCTTTAGCACTTACTTTTGTGATCTCAATAGATTGTTTAGTTGTTCTTAGTCTCTTGGAGCCAGTCTCCTTCTCTGGAGAGAGCATAGAAGAAAATTTGGCCTTGGTTGTCTGTGTATCCATGGAGTCTGAGTTATCAGCCATACCCAGTCTAGAGGTGTGAAAGCAGGAAAACTGACACAGAGATAAGGTTCTAGAGTGCACGTGCCCAAAAACTGTTGAGGCCAAAAGTTATTCTGAGGTAAATTAATCCAAAAATTCACCTTTTTCCAAAAATAAACAATCCCAAAGTGAAGAACTTGAGTCAGAGAAGATTTCTGTAGAAAAAACTGTGGAGAAACTTTGCTTAAAAGCTGTTGAAATTAGCCGGTAATTACATAGCAGTGAGGAGCACAGTGAATAGGCAGCAGTCTAGCCGGCAGCCATCTTGGAATCAAAACCTCCTCGAATTTGCCACCATGATTTTCAATTATTAGGTATCTGAAAAACAGGAAAACACAGAAATGCTCTCTGATGTACCACTCAGTTTGCAGTTACCAATGGTCTGATCAGTAAATGCAATTCTTTCTAAGATTATTCGAAGACAACAAGCACGTGCCACACATGGTACCATTTATTGATACCTATTTGGTGTTTACGTGGAACACCTGAGGTTTTTGGTGCATAATAGTAATTTATGCAGATGTGCATGAATCAGATTATGTATGGTGCAAATGGTACATAAAGCTGTGTGCACACAAGGTGCACTTTGATTCTGTGAGTCTGAGTGAGAGGTATGTTGGCAACTGGTGGAATTTCTGTAGTAGTAATTAGTACTTCTGTTAAAAATAATCATTTCAAAAGGTACATGTTTAAAAGTCATAATTAATTAAAATGTTAATTTTAACAGAAGTTGTTAAAAGTTCTTGGAGTCATGTTTTCTGGAAATGTATGCAAACAGGTGTTGTTCTAAATATTTTTGTTCAGTCCCATATGCAGTTGTACAGACAGATATCAACTGCAAATGATAAGAGTGTATGGAGGAAGATTTATGGATTATTCATAATTTGTACTGGTAATTACTTGCATTCCATGATCTATCTACAGTAACCTATGGATTGCTTTAGTATCCGTATCTAGTATGTGATGTTCATATTACGGATATTTCTTAAACCGTGTTTCTTAAAATTGTTATAATATGAGCTGTTGCTGTTATGGATATTTTTCAATGATGCTTTTTAATAAAAGGTGTTATCACTGCTGTCTCAGTTTACTATGGATCTGTACTACCTACTGATCCTAGGGTATTCTGATGCTTTCTGTAAGTTTTTTTAATTATTAAGTGATGTAGTATTTTAATGTGAAATGCAAGCAGTCTGTGGTAGCATGATGCTGTTGTCTCTGGACTTCCCTTCAGCATATATGTAATGTCAGGGCTTCTAATTCCAGTCAAGAACTGTACAGATATGTTGATTTTACAGAAGTTGTATGAAGCCATCGCTGATACTTTTCACATCATGTTAGTATTTCTCACAGACAGTGTTATACAGATGTTTGTATTGCAAAGGACTGCATAGTGTTTATTTTGAAATATGCTGTTCACAGAATCAAATGCATAAATGTGCTCATCCATGATTCTTGTCATGTGTATATCAATGTTTTCCAGATGACCAACCATCCTAGGGGTGACAACTATTCCCCACAGGAAAAGACATCATAATTGATGCTCTCTGCCAACATGGAAGGAGACTCCCAGGCCATTAAGAGGATACTGTTTGGAGAAATGAAATCTGGGCAGACCTCATCAGCATGATCAATGCAGCTGGAGGCCACTACCAACTCCATAAACTCTGTAGACATCACTGCTCAGACAGGATTCTTCATACAGCCAATAGAGTGACAGATTATAAGAGATTGAGGAATGCCACCAATGGTGGATGACCACTGACCCTCTGATGACATCACAATTTATTTGGAGTCACTACATACAGCAAGAGAGGAGTGACAAATCCAAAGTGGTGGGATTGAAGCTAGAGTTCCAAGATGGACATGAATGCATTTATGTTCAGTACGGGAATGAGTACTGTGACCCTCTCTGCATATTGCTTCAGCATGCATATTCAAGTATTGCTGTATTTGCTTTACAGCAGCAGAATGGAACCATGAACACACTTCCACACAGGGAGAGGATGATGAATGTAAGTATAATTACACATATTGGTACATGTATTGATACATCTGAGTTACAGACAGAGCAGTGCTAATGACAGTTGTAATGTTTATTGCATTAATATTTACAAGTCAGTCTACTTTGGGACTACACCAGGGAGCAGCAGGTGAGTGTTTCTATACTGTTGCTGTGCAAATTACCTTGTTAGTGCCCCCACCTCATTTAATGGCACTGCTGTTTACTATAATATTGTTGTTTGCCTAACATTGAACACTACATTACATCTAGTGGAGGTGCAAGCCATGCATTATCAAGTGAAAAAAGACCAGGTATGCTACAGTGACATTGTCAGTGCTTTAGCACATACGATGACTGACATCTTTGTCAATATTTGTCAATACAGGCTCTTCTGGTGTACAGTTGCAACATCCATCATATGAGTATTTGCAGCTCATATTACTGTGTTGTATATGCAATGTTGTCAGTATTCATTTTTGGTAACTACATGGCTGTACTGTCTTTCTCTTTACTTTTCCCACTGCAGGATCCATAGAACAAACCATGATCTCTACACAACAGAAGCCCAAAAGTGCACATATGAGTGGTATACATATGTCACACATTCTGTATGTTTTAACTGTGTTCACCTGGTAAATGTGAATAATGTGATCCGTAATGTCTGTTTTTTTCCTACACTAGCTGAAGTTCAGCACAGTAGAACAACAACAACATCCCATGAGTGTTTGCCAGGTGTGTTGTTTTTATGCATTGCATATATTACAAATGTTGGCCATGTTAATAGATTATATAGTTATGGAATGTACATTCCATGAAACATACATACAGTAGACTACACGTGAAATCAGTAGTATTTGTAACATTACAGTGAAATATATATACCAATTGTCTTTTTTATTCATCATGTGCTTTAGGCACATTGTCCCAATCTGTGTCGTATCTTGTAACACATCAGCTGTGTTTATCATCCAGCAGACCATCCAGTAATCATGATGTTTTTTCATGATGTATCTCAGGATGGTAGTATGGCCCCTGGCACAGAGGGTCTTGAGTTGTTTAGAGAGTTCATCCATGAGGTTGACACTGATGTTGCACCAGATGTATCCTCAGATGTGAAGCTCTAGTTCTCAGTACATTCAGATGATGAGGACACAGTGGATGTTGAACAGGGTGAGGCCATTAATCAACACACCATATTTGGGAGCACTACACAAATGTATAAATGGATGCGAGTTCCAGTCGTCCCAGGTGATGCTAACAGCCTGATGGACAGATAACAATGTCCAAGAAAGCAAATGACAATGTCCAAGAAAGCAAATAGTACTCCGGATACGACCAAAATAATGTTCCACAATTTATTGAACACGATCACAAACACAGTGAACCGCCGTAGGCAGCTCCAAAGCAAAAAACACGATCTACCTAGGTTTCGTCTGTATAACACAGACTTCTTCAAGTCTGTGTTATACGCACGAAACCTAGGTAGATCGTGTTTTTTGCTTTGGAGCTGCCTACGGCGGTTCACTGTGTTTGTGATCGTGTTCAATAAATTGTGGAACGTTATTTTGGTCGTATCCGGAGTACTATTTGCTTTCTTGGACATTGTCATTTGCTTTCTTGGACATTGTTATCTGTTCATCAGGCTGTTAGCATCACCTGGGACGACTGGAACTCACATCCATTTATATATTTGGGAGCACTGCTGGTGGATCCACCTACAACCAGACACATCGCTGTAGACATAGGTGAGAAGAGGTTGTACATGGCCAGGTGTGAGAGGGTATCTGCCTCTTGCTGCAGGCAAATGAATGCTCACAGCTACAGCATAGTTCAGACATCCATGCACTCACCTGTGCCACAGATCATGTGCACACCAGCTACATGTCATGCATGAAGGACAAGAGAACAGACACCGTGAGATAATGACTCCATTGGCTACTCAGAATGAGAGTCTGTTAGCTGTGGCATGATCAGTGGAAAATCTGGCCTTTACAGTATTGCAGGAGTGTCATACTACAAGCAGGATTTTGCATTCCATGACTATGCACAGCAGATTGAGGGCAGCTGTCCATAGAACTATGAATGGCCATCTGGAATCCCTGTCCATGGTCCAACATGCACAGATGTCAACTGCTGGCACATCTGCTGTGGTCCCTCCAGTTACACGGCCTTCACTTCCCAGTCATGCTCCATCATCTCAACATGGTAGAGTAATCAAGGCAAGATGTATCTGTACGTGGTTGTGGCAGGGCAGACGGTCATGTGAGATGTCAGTGAGGCTGACAAAAGACTGTGTTAGTCTGTGTCTAACACCATAGTACACATAGCTGACTCATATTAATTCATCACCACTGTACTGTGATATGTGCTTCTGAAATAAAAATGGCTGCATGATTTTGTGAGTGATTTCTCTTTTTTGTGTTATGATATTGTACATATATGTAAGTGTAGCACTGATATGTGTCTCTTATTGTTTACTAAACAGTGATAAAGCAAACTGAGTGTGTATGCATACCTGTGTCGGTTGTGCCTTGAGCTGACTTTTCTTTTTGACACATTTGCATATGTTCATGTTGGAATACATTATGCATCTAGTAGGTACTTGCCATTAGATGAAATGTGTGTTGCTGTGGTGGGGCAACACCTGAACATCAATGTTCAGTCTTGTTCAGTCTGTGTACTCTGTACATGTGGCTTGTTGCGATTCAAATGTTTGGGTCAGATGCTTTCTTGCAGCCTGGGCATGCACTTGGGGTCACACCCCATGTTTTCTATGCCTATGACTTCTGTCCCCTATGTCCCCCTGCTCCTGCTCCTCCTCCAGTATGTGTGGGATGTCCTCTTCAGATATTTGTGGTTCTTGGGGTAGTTCATCCACATCTGCAGCTTGAACACCTCCATGTGCTCAGGTTAGCATGTTGTGCAGCATTGCACACACTGTTATCATTTGTGCTGCCTTCTCAGGTTTGTATTGCAGTGCACCCACGGATGTGTCCAGACATCTGAAACTAGCTTTCAGTGCACCAAACACATACTCTATAGTATTTATGGTTGCATCCTGTGCAGGGTTGGATGGTTCACAGTGCAGGGTCATTGGCCATGGCTCAAGCGAATAACCACAATCACCTGTTGTGTGAAGTGAAACACTTTTATTCAGACTGGATATTATTGAAAGGGGTATCCTTAACTTACATCCTAGCTGTGTTGCTCTACTTACCCAGAAGCAATACCTCAGGAATTTCACCTTGTGGAAATGCAGTCCTGAGCCCACTTTCCCTCCAAATGGCAGCATCATGGACACTTCCAAAGTGCATTGCCATGATGTTTGTTATGCTGTTATCTGCTGCATGCATAACTTGGCAGTTGATGGATGGCCATCCCTTTCTGTTTATATAGCAATCTGCTTCTGGATGTACAGGTGTCTTGATAGGTGTGTGTGTGTGTGTGTGTGTGTGTGTGTGTGTGTGTGTGTGTGTGTGTGTGTGTGTGTGTGTGTGTGTGTGTGTGTGTGTGTGTGTTTGTGTGTGTGTGTGTGTGTGTGTGTGTGTGTGTGTGTGTGTGTGTGTGTGTACAACCTCATGCACTGAGCACACATGGGGAAGATTGCAAAGTTGCAGAACTGGTACTTTACATTTATCCACTCTGTGGGTGTGGATGGGAAATGTATGTAGTCATCCACTGTGCAGCACATTGCTTTCAGACATTTTGCCAAGATACAACTGGCAGCTGTCTGTGATACTCCCACAGCATCCTCCATGTGTCTTTGGAATGTCCCAGATGTGAGTACACCCAAACTGAGACACACATTAGTTTTAAGGGGGATGGGGTTTCCTTGCAGGGTCTGCACAGACATGTGTTGGGCACACATGTGACTAACAGATTGCACCATTTGTCTGTCTAGATGGTCTCTGTTAATTATTTTGTGTTCTGACAACTGGATTAGTTGCATACTTGCTCGGACTCTAGCTGGCTGCCTTCTACAATGCAGAGCCACATGTTCATTTAATGCTTGCATCACTGTGGCTTGTTGCAGTACATTAACAGGAGGTTGCATTGTTTTGTATATATATATATATATATATATATATATATATATATATATGTATATATATATATATATATATATATATATATATAGATATATATATATATATATATATATATATATTTGTAGTTTTGCTATGAATTTCGACATAATCCATTGTATTCACATTAGTTTCTTAGGGTCCATAATGTATGTGCTGAGGATTTCAGCCATGGAGTCAGCATAGCTGTTTGTCACATCTGAGTTGCATTGTGTGCATATGATGTATTTTGGAATCACACTAACATGCACAGAATCCCTAATTATCCTATGCTGAATACTTAAGTAGTAAGTCTGTCTTCAGTGTGCCTTCAGGAATTGCAGGTCCACTGAAGTCTGCATTTGGCGTGCTGCACTGTCTGCAAATAGCTTGCACGAACTTTATGGAATCTGGCCTCACATGTGTGTGAGAGCATAGATGTGACATCAGTTACTGTCAATGGTACGAGTTCATATTATATGATCAAATGCTAGAAACAATGAACACTATTATCAAACCCAAATGCACGTCACCCCTGATCATTATTAGTAAAAAAATACGAGCACTCATAAAATCAACTAAGGCCAATTTTGAGAGAAAAATTGCCATGGATTCAAAGGACAATCATAAGGCCTTTTTCAGCTATGTTAGGAACCTGGGTGGAAACTCACAGATATGCTCAGAATTAGTCCAAAATGATACAAAAATCACTGAACCCACAGACATTGCCAACATACTGGCAGACAGGTTCAGTGCAAACTTCACCCTCTCCCCTAAAGGAGAGATAACTATCCCAGCCGAGTGTAGCCTCCCGGACATCTCAAATGCGCAGGTGAAAGCTGCTCTCTAAAGCTAAAAACACAGCATCAATGGGACCGGATGGTGTCCCGGCTGGTGCTACACGAGCTAAATGAGGAATTAAACCCGCACATAAGGCAGCTGTTTAATCTCAGCCTTACCACAGGATACGTGCCCAAGGAGTGGCGTACGGCAACTGTGGTCCCACTCCACAAAGGTGGCGCCACGGACCCTGGTAATTGCCCCCATGCTTAACAAGTCTAGTCTGCAAAGCTATGGAGAGGATCATAATGGAGCTCATAAACAAAGATATAGGGGACTTGCAGACATTGGACCCGACCCAGTTTGGCTTTGTCAAGGGAAGATCATGCCTTTTGAACTTAAATAGTCACCAAGGCCATTGATGAGGGAAAGGCAGTCCATACAGCCTACCTTGACCTTGCAAAGGCTTCGACACAATACCCCACTCGGTACTGTAGAAAAACTTACCAGCTTAAATGTAAACCCATATGTCACAAGATGGGTTGCAAACTGGCTTAAGGACAGAACCCACAGAGTTAGAGTTGCTGGCGCTGTGTCAGACTCCAAGCCGTCACAAGTGGTGTCCCACAGGGCTCGGTCCTTGGCCCCTATTGTTTGGCATCTACTTCTCAGAAGTACAGGCCAACATGGGAGGACTTTATTGACAAAGTTTGCAGATGACTGCAAACTGATAGTGGAAAGTGCATCGGACACTGATATCCTTCAGAAGGGACTCACGGAAACAGATAGCTGGTGCCAGAGCCATGGCCTGAAGTTAAACGCCAAAAAATGTATAGTCATACCCTTCGGGAAAAACAAGGTAACCCCAAGCTACCATATAGGTGGCAATCCACTAAGCACAGAAGAGGTTATCAGGGACCTGGGGACCCAGGTTGACAGTGGCCTTTCTTTGACACTCACATTGCTAAAGTGGTTAGAAAGACCTTCTACATTGCCCACCTGATCATGAAGGATTCACATCCAGATCTAGTGAGGTCATTGTTCCCTGTACTCTTCACTTATCAGACCAATGATCGAGTACAATGCCCCATTCGGGATGTATCTCACCCGACATCTGCAGCAATTGGAGAGACCCCAAAAGTTCCTCACCAAAAGGATAAAGGACTCCAAAATCTGTCATATGCTGCCAGATTGAAGAAACTCCAGCTCTATTCAGTCGCATACCGGCTGCTCAGAGGTGACATGTGCCTGACATACAAGGCCATGTCCAACCCGGAATTAATGGACATGCTCCACCTCAAAAAATCCAAATCCACCAAAACCACTAGAGCAAGCGACTTAAACCTTAGCACGGATATAAATAGGACGTGCTGGAGGGATAGATTTATCACTCAGAGACTCCCTATGCTGTGGAATAAAATCCCGGTCCATGTGAGGCAGAGCACCTCGCTGACTCTGTTCAAGAGAAATCTAGACCTGTGGATGGGAGATGGAATCATCTCTGGGTCACTGCTGGACAGAGGCACAACAAACTAATGGGCACAGTATTTTTTCATATAAGGGGTGGCGTAAGCCACAATAATTTGGGCTAGGCTTATAAATGCCTTAGGGCAGATAGCCTAGTATAAACCTATGAACCTATGAACCTATGAACCTATGAACATCAAAGGAACGGATCAGCAAATTTTTTCCGCTGATCCAAAAAAAAATGTACAGGCAACATAAAATGAGGGGCTTCACACCCCACACCCCCTAATGTGGGGGGCTATGCCCCCTAGACCCCCCATGTTAAATATACCAACTCCGAGATCGCACCACAGTGAAGAAAGCAGCAAAATCCAGAGAACAGCCCAATGAATTTTTTCTCTGGGAAAAAAATTTGCTGATCTGTTCCTTTGATATTCTGTGGTTTTGTGCATTTGGGTTCAACAAATGAGCATTCGCTATTTCTAGCATTTGCTCATATAATAGGAACCCAATGGTACAACTGTGATTGTGCACCTGAGATGTTTTATTACAATAAAATGAATGAATAAATGCATAAATAACTGCCATACTGAATTGTGTCGCCTTAGTTCAATATTGTCAAAATAACATTGTTCAAGCTGCTGCAACCCCTGCCCCTACGTATCTTTAACCTCTTAGCTCAAGCACCATGGACACAGTTAACAAAATAGTGGAAACAAAGGATAAACATAAAGACAGATATTGCTTTTATAACAGTTATAGAAAATGGCTTGAATAACAGGTTTTGCATTAGCATGCATTTTCTAAACACTACAAAGTCTGAAACTCAAATGTTTGTCATTATTTAATGCTTAGCATTCCAGTGCACTGCAATATGTAGAAAGCTTTTCAGTTGACACTAAAGTGAAGCAGTGTTCCACTGTTCTGCTTCCAAAGTGCTGGCTCTGCTTTTCATTCTCTGATTGGCTCACAATTATAGCTAATCTGCAAAAAGAGATAGGGGGCCAATCAGATAATGGCTTTTGGAGCTTAAGTAGCCCATTAGTATGCACTGTTGAAGTTCATGGTTTCAGGGTAGCCTATTACAATATCCTGAAGTACAAATGGGAAACAAAAATAACCTTCTGTTACTTTCCTTTTTCCCTCACTAAATGCTGTTGTGGGCAATTGTGTTTAGAGACACGGAGGAAAAAAATCAGATAAAAACAGGACCAAAGCACATAAGTGCAATACCAGCAGTTACAAAGATGTGTGTGAGTGTATACGTGTGTGTGTATGGGGCTGGGTGGAGTGAGTGAGAGAAAGATAGAGAGTGTGTGTGTTTGTCTGTATGTTTGTCAGTGGCTGACAATATCTTAGCTCAAGAATCAGAGACGAAGATGAAAAAAATAAATAAATAACTGGGTACAAAGCTTCCAAACCAGAGACTAATTTTAAATGCTGTTATATAGCCTAATACTTAAAATGTTTGTGATTATTTAGGGACTGCAGTTCTCAATATGTGAAGAACATATGAAGAATAGACAGCAATATGAGAAAAAAAATCACTGACATTAAGCAAAGATAAGGATAACTGAGAACATTGTATGTCTATGCATGGGGAGGAGGTATTGGGAGATGTCATGCTTTGGTCTGTATACGTCTGACAGAAGAGATTTCACTTTTGGTCAATGTATGTATTTCTTATTTCACTGAATCAGAATGAAACATCTGAGGAGTATAGGGTCAATAAAGTAGCAATAAATTGCTGGGTAAGTTTCTGTGAGTGGGTGTGTGGCAGGTTCTTGTGTGTCTGTGCTTTTGCATGCCTGTGCGTGACTCTCTGTGCCTAGCAATTACACTGGATGTTTTATTTTAATTCAATGAATGAAGAAATATACAAATAATACCAACAGTGAAGTCACTGCTGTGTATGTCTGTTTATGTGTGTCTGAGTTTCTCCACGTGTGATCCACTGTCTTTCTGCTTCTACATGTGTGTGTATATGTAAATGTTTGTGTTTGTATGAGAATGTGTGTGTATATAGACTTTATTAAATACTTATAAAAGGTAATACTTTGGTTGAAAGACAATGGCCATTGTCAAGGTACACTTTTCACACAGTGCAAAAATAGGTTGTTCCATATTTTGGCTGTTTGTCACACATTACTATGGTCTGTGTTCCATACTGTCCTCTTAGCAAGGTTGAAACTCATGGTTCAATGACTTAATTTCTCATTGATTTGTCATACAGAACAAACTTTGCAAGGGACAGACCAAAATAAGAGAAAAACATTCTGCATAAATTAGGAACAGTCCAAAGCATCTATGCACCCCCTTACAGACATAGATACATACATGCACACACACATATACAGACAGACAGACATACACACACATAGTTACACTACTTACCCACCTACTATATTAGATAACTTGCACATCTAGGGCTAGAAATAACAAAAATCTTGGTCCTGTCTTGTATTTTTCCACCACTCTACTACATCTTACTTTCATTCTCAGGCTGTCTTAGTATGAACTGATCACTTTTGGCAGCTTCAGCCAATAGAAATGATTCTGATCTGCTTCTTGCAGCAGCCCAATTAGAAGCTTTCATGTTACGTTTCTGCCTTCTGAAGAAGGCAGCAAGATCTGTGATGAGCCATGATTGTCTCATTACCAATCTGGAGCTATTGGAGTGCCAGGCAGTATTAAAAACAGCCTGGCAAGCAGAGTAAGTGCTGATTTTTTCCCACCCCCTTAAAGGAACATCAGACATTCTTTGTGGAGTTCCAACATTAATAACATTAACAGTATATTTTTAAGAAGGAGAAGAAAAGAATAAATAAGAAACATTTTTTTTTTTTTTTTACCTTTGTCAGTGGGGGCTTCATACCAGAAACCAGAATCAAGAGCCTCCACTGCTCTAATGCACAGTAATGCAGTTTTTTGAGTTGCTAAGAATCCATTTTCATCTTAATAGTAGCATCCTCTTTCATGTATGTTTTACTTTATTGGTTAACTGGTTGAGACAGAGTAGGTGCTTGTAGTTCTTATCCAGGGTAGCACAGAAGCACTGGTCTGGTTAGGTGCGATATACGAACCCTCGGATTCTCTAAAGCTTGCACAGCATGCAAGATTGGTGCAGGAGCTCCAGCAGGCAATATGTCTGCCATGCGATCCAGGAACAGCCTGTAGGGGCGTGCATGAGAGATCCTGCACTAATCCTGCATGGACTAAGCCCTTGTATGCAATTCACCTAATTTGCAGGAGAAATCTATGCAAATATGGTGATTTTGCAATCCAGGAAGCTTGCAACCATCCGTGCAGGACCAGTGCTATCTGCAGAAATATACTCAGTAACCAAGGACATTTCTGCAAAATCCAAAACGGAGCTGTGACAGCTCCAAATAAAGGCTGCATATCATGTAGTAAGCATGCCAATGGCCAAGTATAAGGCTATTGGCATTGCAAACAGTAAAAATTATACAAAAAAGAAACTTTTATTTTTTTTTATCCGATCTCGGCTGTTTAAGCGTAGGGCCGCGGCACGCAAATGGGAACGGGAGGAAAATAACAAAATGAACGTAAATTAAGCATTCTAACTAAAATCAGTATTCTGCCATGCAAGGCAATGGCAGGCAGAAGACAACATGGAAAGTGAGTAGTGGTTGCTAAGGGGGGAGGGTCAGTGTGAGACATGTAACTATGCATTAGCAGGCAATCCTATACAAATGAGGAGAAGGATAGTGAATCACGGTTTTCCCCAGCATGTGAGTCAGGTCCCAACAGTGTAAGAGTAGGAATAGCTTGGTGCAAGCCTAGGAGTTAGGTGACATCATGGGTGTGTCTGTCAGGCATACTGTATGCGGATTGGAACCCTGTGGCTCGGGTTTGCACCTAGCTTAGCACAGCTAAGCTAGGGGGGTGTGTCTAAACCTGCCTAGCACTCTTTACAATGCCGAAGTGGGTGTGCATGCCACGCACCAGATGTTAAAGGCAGAAAACAAAAGTTAAACCAAGAAATAGCAGCACTGTGCACATTTGAGCACTCTGTTTGTGCGGCGTGCCCCTAGGCTTAACCAGGAAGGCAATGAGAAGGGGAAAACAGCAGTAGGAAGCTAATCAAGGAGAACTAGCATAGCTGGCAGGTGAAATGTATCAGAATCAGCCAATTACACAGGCAGCAGAACAGCCCAGCCCAGAACACTACTATAAACTATGAAAACACCTTCCCTCTAGTTTTTCCCACACTCTACACCACCGGTGTAAACAAGCGGGGAACTTTTAACATTCACAACAGCAAAATGATAGGGGCTGCAAGCATGGAGGTGTTTAGGTGAAATGTCAATGGAGTTTTTAACTAGATTGTTTAATGAAATCTTGGAAAGTGAGAGGATTGCTGAGGAATGGAGAAAAAGTGGTTTGGTACCGATTTTTAAGAATAAGGGTGATGTGCAGAGCTGTAGTAACTACAGAGGGATTAAACTGATCAGTCACAGCATGAAGTTATGGGAAAGAGTAGTGGAAGCTATGTTAAGAAGGGAGGTGATGATTAGTGATCAGCAGTATGGTTTCATGCCAGGAAAGAGCACTACAGATGTGATGTTTGCTCTAAGAGTGTTGATGGAGAAGTACAGAGAAGGTCAAAAGGAGTTGCATTGTGTCTTTGTGGATTTAGAGAAAGCATATGACAGGGTGCCTAGAGAGGAGTTGTGGTATTGTATGAGGAAGTCGGGAGTGTCAGAGAAGTATGTAAGAGTGGTACAGGATATGTACAAGGGTAGTGTGACAGCGGTGAGGTCTGCGTTGGGAGTGATGGATGCGTTTAAGGTGGAGGTGGGATTACATCAAGCATCAGCTCTGAGCCCTTTCTTATTTGCAATGGTGATGGACAGGTTGACAGACGAGATCAGACAGGAGTCCCCGTGGACTATGATGTTTGCAGATGACATTGTGATCTGTAGTGAGAGTAGGGAACAGGTGGAGGAGACCCTGGATAGGTGGATATATGCTCTAGAAAGAAGAGGAATGAAGGTCAGCAGGACTAAGATAGAATATATGTGTGTGAATGAGAGGGAGGATAGAGGAATGGTGAGGATGCAGGGAGTAGAGCTGGTGAAGGTGAATGAGTTTAAGTACTTGGGATCAACAGTTCAGAGTAATGGTGAGTGTGGAAGAGAGGTGAAGAAGAGAGTGTCAGGAGTGATTTATGACAGACGAGTACCAGTAAGAGTGAAAGGGAAGGTCTACAAGAGGGTAGTGAGACCAGCTATGTTATACGGGTTGGAAACAGTGGCATTGACAAAAAGGCAGGAGTCAGAGCTTGATATGACAGAGTTGAAGATGTTAAGATTTGCACTGGGTGTGACGTGGATGGACAGGATTAGGAATAAGTATATTAGAGGGTCAGCCCAGGTTGGAAGGTTTGGAGACAAAGCCAGAAAGGCAAGATTACATTGGTTTGGACATGTGCTGAGGAGGGATGCAGAGTATATTGGGAAAAAGATGCTAAGGATGAAGCTGCCAGGTAACAGGAAAAGAGGAAGGCCTAAGATAAGGTTTATGGATGTGGTGAGAGAGGACATGGTGTGACAGAGCAAGATGCAGAGGACAGGAAGAAATGGAAACAATTGATCTGTTGTGGTGACCCCTAACGGGAGCAGCCGAAAGAAGAATAAGAAGAAAATGATAGGGGTTGCAATAGCTATCATACACCAACTTGTGGTAGAGGCTGAGGGTGGTGAGGATGTGAATGCTGTCAAACAACCCACAGGGAGGAGAAGGAGAAGAGTGTACAGAACCAGGGTAACCTACCAGGTGCTACATGAGCTGGAGATAGTGGAGCGCTATATGGTGGACAGAGACCTCCTACACCAAATTGTTGAGCTGTGCCGGCCATGCCTCACAAACAGAATTAACAGAGGGGAACCCATTCCAGTGGATACCAAGGTATGTGTAGGCCTAAGAATACTAGCTACAGGTACCATCCAAAGGCCAACTGGGAATATGATGGGGATCTCACAGGCATCAGCATCCAGGGTATTCCACCAGTTCCTGGATGCCATGTCAGCACATGTCGGTGAGCACATATATTTCCCCAACACCCATGAGACATTGGCCAGCAATATGCAACTGTTCCACCAAATAGCAGAATACCCAGAGGTAGTGGGTGCTATAGACTGCACGCACATATGCATCAAAGCACCACCCAGTGAGTGGGGTAAGGTCTACATCAACCGCAAGGTCTTCCCATCCATCAACTGCCAGGTCGTGTGTGATGCCCAGGACATAATAATGAATGTGTGTGCTGGCTGCCCTGGAAGTTATCAAGATTCCCACATCTGGCATCTGACGCAGCTGTACCAGAGATTTGCCAATGGGGACATCCCTGATGGTCAGCTAGTGGGGGGTGCTGGATATGCACAGGAGTTGTGGCTGATGACACCCATCAGAAATGCACACACACCCGAACAAGAACTCCATAATGAGGCACAAGCACAGACCAGAATTATAGTAGAGCGTGTGTTTGGGATGCTCAAGTCATGGTTCCGGTGCCTGGACGCATCTGGTGGAGCCTTGCAGTACTCACCAGATACATGTACCTAAATTGCCCTCATATGTGCCATGCTGCACAATATGATCCTGCAGAAACAGCTGCAGCAGGGACAGCACAGGGCAGGGCCACACAGCCCCCCACCATTGCCAAGGCCTGCACAGGCACAGAGTGTCTCAGAGGAGGAATAACCTGAGCCTGCCCCAGTAGGAAGAAGGAAGCGTGTCCAGTATGCCCTGGCCTTGGCAAAGCGGCAATGCATAGCACATACACTGACACAGGAGGGATCCAGGGAATGACAACTCTCTCCGACTCTCACATACAGTAAAAGGGATGCCAAATATTACACTAGCTGTGCTCAACCATGTGTAGGGAGTGTACTATGTGCACCCCGACATAGGCAGCCCTGCAGTACCTCCCTCAGTACTGAGACACTCACAAGGTAAATGAATCACACATGCCAGTCGGGGGGGGGTTCACATACCTAACAACAGTCACAGCCAGCAGGACAAGTGTAGACAAAGACAAACAAAGGCTGTGCTATGGCCTCTGAATAATGTCTATGGGTAACCCCCCCCCCAGGCCTACACAGACAGACAGCAGTTCAGGCAGTGGGATGTCAGTTCTGAAGGATAGGAAGTCTGTAACTAATATGTAGGTAAATAAAAGCTAAGATCTGTAGTACACTAGTATGCCTCTAGGCAGCATGATAGGTAAGACTACAGAATGAAATGGAGTACCTGATATACCAGTACAGTCATAGCAAATGTGTACAGGTGTCAGGTGTGTGCCCCCCCATCCTATGTAGACATGTAGTAACAGGCAGGGGTGCCCCCCCAATCCTGTGTAGACATCTAGAAATAGTCAGATGTGCCCCCCATCCTATGTAGAAATGTAGTAATAGTCAGGTGTGCCCCCCCAAAGCCTGTGTAGAAATGTAGAATACTCAGGTGTGCCCCACATCATCCTACGTAGAAATGTAGTAACAATCAGGTGTGCCCCCCAATCCTGTGAAGAAATGTAGAAATAGGCATGTGTGCCCCCCATCCTATGTAGAAATGTAGTAACAGTCAATGCATTGTGATCGATGGACCCCCTGCAGAAACAGTATGCTACCTGTACTTTTACAACACATAAGTCAGCACTGCGATACAGACTACCTGGACTTTATCCACACATTCAGTACAGATGGGCATACTGGGCATGCTCACACACTTAAACACATGAAGGCCCTGTCTGCAAACACCAGTGGACAAGACATAACTGGCAGTCGCAGATGTTAATGCAGACACTCCTCAGTATGCACAACACATGCTCTGCACACACAGTGGACAGGAATACCGTCATATATCTAAGGACAACACACTATAATAAGCCAAAGGTAGACATACATAGATGTGTGGAAGAGAATGACTGTGACAAGGAGCTATCCAGGCCTGTCCCACCCAGCACACAGCCAAGGGCCACAAACTCATGAGGTTCAGCTGTCACTAACTGTAGATACTAGCCACCGGTATTTGTCAGCAGTACAGACTATGTGGTGCACATGCTAGCTGTGCAACATGACTGCAACATGACTGTACAAGGAAGGTGTCATCTAGCATCTGTATACACGTACCTTGTGAAATATGACCCTGTGTGTGCCTGCATGTGGTGTGTCAACCTCTAGATGAATGGGTTATGGTCAAGCACACACACTGTCCTCCCCATAGCCCTACAGTGACAAGCCTGCTGAAGTCATCCATTGTGAAATATACACCTTTGGGAGTATTGTAGCCCAGTAATCTCTGTGGCATGTCCCATAACTGCATATTGCTGTAGTGTGATAAACCAGTTAGGTAGGAATTCTAATCCCAGACTTGGAAAGTGAGCGCGTGTTTGTGTGTGTGTGTGTGTGTGTGTGTGTGTGTGTGTGTGTGTGTGTGTGTGTGTGTGTGTGTGTGTGTGTGTGTGCGTGTGTGCATGTGTGTGTGTGTGTGTGTCTGTGTAGAGAGCAATGCTTTTTAGGGTAGTCACACTCCCTACAACTGAAATGCACTACTTTGGTAAGGCTGCTGCTGTCATCCACCTAGAAATACACCTCTATGAAGATTGTAGGCCAGTGATCTCTGTAGTGCATCCTATAACTGCGTACTCCTGTAGTGTGATAAATTAGTTAGGTAGTTGTTAATCCAAGACCTGGCAAGTGTGTGTATGTCTGTCTGTCTGTGTAGAGAGCAATGCTTTTTAGGGTAGTCACACTCCCCACAATTCAAATGCTCAACTTTGGCAAAGCTGCTGATGTCATCTACCTAGAACTACACCTCTGTGAAGACTGTAGCCCTGTGATCTCTGTAGCATGTCCTCTAACTGTGTACTGTATAGGGTGATAAATTAGGTAGGTGTTCTAATCCCAGACCTGGTAAGTGTGTGTATCTGTCTGTGTAGAGAGCCATGCTTTTTAGGGTAGTCACACTCCACACAATTCAAATGCTCAACTTTGGCAAGGCTGTTAATGTCATCCACCTAGAAGTGCACCTCTGTGAAGGATGTAGCTCTGTAATCTCCATAGCGTGTGCCATAACTGCAAACTGCTGTTGTGTGATATTGAACTCTGGTAGGGTTCTATTCCCACCCATGGCAGTTTTGGGTGTTTTGTGTGTGTTTCAATGTCTGTGTAGGGAGCAATGTGTTTTAGGCTAGTCACACTCAGTACATTCTAAATGCCCTACATTGGCAATCCAGCTGATGTCATTCATTGTGAAATATACCTTTGGGGAAGGTGTTCTCCAGTGATCCCTGTGATGTGTCCTATAATAACTTCATGCTGTAGTGTGATATAGACCTATGTTAAGAGTTCTGTACCCACACATGTCAGTTGTGGATGTTTTGTGTGTGTTTCAATATCTGTGTAGGGAGCAATGCACTTTAGGCTAATCTCACTCAGTTCATTTCAAATCCCCTACTTTGGCAATCCTGCTGATGTCATTCATTGTGAAATACACCTTCGGGGAAGGTGTTCTCATAGGTTCATAGGTTCATAGCACTAGGCTAGTTGGCCTGCCCTTGCCATTTTTAAGCCTAGCCAATTATCAACTGTGAGATTCAAACCTTGTACCTTGTGTTTGTAAGGCAAACACCTTAACCATTAGGCCACCCTCCCAACCCTCCAGTAATTCCTGTGGTGTGTTCTATAACAACTCCATGCTGTAGTGTGATGTAGACTTCTATTAGGGGTTCTTTACCCACAGATGTCAGTTGTGGAGGTTTTGTGTGTGTGTCACTGTCTATGTAGGGCACAATGCATTTTAGCCTAGCCACACTCACTGCAATTTGAATGTCCTACTTTGGCAATCCTGCTGATGTCATCCAATGTGATGTATACCTTTGGGGAAAGAGTACTCCACTAACCTCTGTGGTGCATACTATAACTGCATAGTGCTGTAGTATAATAAACTATTTAGGTAGGGGTTCTCGTCCCAGACATGACAGGTGTCGTATCCTGTGTGGAGGTGGGTGTGAGTGTGTGACACCTGGGCCCAATGTGGGGTGGGTTTTGCAAATTTCGTATATGGTGGCCCTACTATATATTACTATGTCCACCATACAAGGATAACAGATGTGAAATAGCCAAGAGGCTGGGGTGCAAATCAATACCCATACATGTGACACCAAGGCCAGGCAATCACAGTTAGCAGCCCCAGTATTACCCAGAGCACACTCTCAACCCATGTCTCATAAACACACACACATGTCTAGGCAACAGCCAATATGTGGGTAGTACACTGCATATTGGCCACTGATAGTAATTATGGAATGATTGCAGTGGGCTACAGAGGGCATGACACCCTGTCCATCTGTCCAATAGGCACATACATGCAGACAGTGCACCTTCCCCATGTTCCCCACTGGACACCTGCAACACCTGTGGTGCTATCACATGTGACCCACAAAGGACATACCATGCCTGAAAACATGCCCTGTATGGACAGAGGCAACTCACACCAGGGAATGCCGTTAGCATGCTGTCACTGTAGGTGCAGGGTAAACCTGCTGTCTATTACCAGTTCCCACCACAGGTGGCCATGACTGGCACATCTGATGATAATCTATGTACACAACATGGGTCAGACACCCCAGGTACAGTCCCACATGTCACTGTACATGCATGTGGGAGGTGTGCACATCCCAGACACTGTCCATGTCATGGACTAAGGAACACATACATGGCAAGCGATGCACAGCATTCGCCACACACAATAGTCATCCAGGTGACTGGATGGGGGATACAATACCCACCTGTGTTGGAAAATGCAGAAACTACAGCCCTGAGCCACAAAGCAGACCATTGTCATGTGGCCTGATACCAAGGTATACTCATCACCTAGCCTTGTATAGCCATCTGGCACAGCCGACCACCA
This sequence comes from Protopterus annectens, assembly GCF_019279795.1. Classification (NCBI taxonomy): domain Eukaryota; kingdom Metazoa; phylum Chordata; order Ceratodontiformes; family Protopteridae; genus Protopterus; species Protopterus annectens. Next base: position 578,425,329 of record NC_056727.1, on the reverse strand, counting down.
CACACTCGTGCAGGAATGCACCCATGCATGTCAGTACTGACACCCTGTGTGTTTGTGTATGTGTTGTATGATGCATATGATCACATCCACACTCACTACAACCCCCATTGGCATACTGAAGGATGCTGTCTGATGTCAGACACCTACCCATACCCTTTGCCCATATAACTTCCGTATGACCTGTGTAGTGCATGTGATACCTGCACAGTAATGTGTTGTAGCAATCTCACTAGTTATGAGTTGTAATCCTGGTCCTGCCATGTGTGTCAATGTGTGTGCATCCCTGTGAGAGTGTGGCTGTGTTGATGCTGGCACCTGTTCATGCGGAAAGGCATGTGTACTTCACCTACCATATAGCTACCATATCCCTGTTGTAGACATCACTCACCATCACATATATGTTCTGAGGGCTCCACAACAAGTGACCTATGTGGTGCATCCAATAACTGCATATAACTTGTGATGGCACTACGTAGTTGTCAGGGGTTTGATACCCTGTGCTGGTAGGTGTATGACACAACCATGCTTAAGTTTTACTTTCCCACCCCTCCCAGACTTGTCTTTGCCTCTGTCTGCCTCTCTCACTCCCTCACTGGTGGATGTCAAGACCTACACCTGCTTTGCTTAGGCAGCAGCATGTGTATTTTGGGTAATGCTCATGATCAGCTGATGGCCTCTGCATGAATTGTAGTCCTCCCCTAGCTGATTGAATGTGGAACAGCTGTGATAACATTCCCATAGCCAATTGCATGGAAACACACTCCAATATCTAGGAACATCATGTTGGTGTTGGGCTTTGTCATGTGAGCAGGAACTCGATCTCTTGTTTGGCAAACAGCATCGCAAATGGATTGGGGATTTGCCTCTGATAGCATACACTGTGGAAACACGCCAACACACAGGAGGGGGATGTGCCTGACCTGACTACAGACGTTAAGTGCTGCTATACTGCATTCAGAGTAATGTTGGTTTAACAGGGTGTGTGCGGATATGACTGTCCTACATGTATTAATACCTGCTATGTCAGTTCTATGTTTATGAGGACTCCCCATCTGTAGGGTCATCTGCAGACTGGGCAGTGTGTTGTGCCTTTAGTTTCATGTGTTACCCACGGAGCATGTATCTGTGAACTGCAGAAGGTAGTGTGAGGATTGCAGTCTGTAGATGGTGAAAGCCATGACAGTTACTGACTTCATATCCCTCATAGGACATATGTTGTGACAAACCCTGTTACAACAGTAAATGCATGATGTTATCACAGCAACATGTCAATATTGGCCCTGTGTATGTGCTTCCAGCCACAACTCTGTCACCCTTTTACATATGTCATGCATTAAGAGGTGCATATGTGCTGTACACCATAATTAGTATCATCATATCTGATAACAAGCCAGTGAGATATCAGACTGCTACACATGTTATAGGTTCATAGGTTCATACTAGGCTATCTTCCCTGGGGCAATTATAAGCCTAGCCCGATTCTGTATGGCTTACGCCACCCCTTGATTTGAGTATACTGTGCCCTTTTTAAGGTTTAGTTTACTGTGCCTCTATCTAATAGTGACATGGGAGTAATCCCTGGGACAAACCTACGATCCCCCATCCACTTATCGAGATTCTTCTTGAAGAGATTCAGTGAGGTGCTCTGCCTCACATGAACTGGGATTCTATTCCAGAGCGAAGGGGGCCTCTGGGTTATGAATCTGTCCCTCCAGCAAGTTCTACTTATTTCTGTGCTGAGGTTCAAGTCCCTTGAGCATGTGGCTCTAAGGGATTTAGATTTACTGAGGTGGAGCATGTCCATTAATTCTGGATTTGACATAGCTTTGTATGTCAGGCATAGATCGCCTCGAAGTAGGCGGTATGCAACTGAGTAGAGCTGGAGTTTTTTTAACCGAGCAGCATATGGCATCTGTTTGAGACCCTTGATCCTCTTGGAGATACTTTTGGGGTCTTTCTAATTGCTGCAGGTGTCGGGTAAGGTACATCCCAAAAGGGGCATTGTATTCTTTGATGGGCCTGATGAGGGATGAATAAAGGGGCACGATTACCTCTCTTGATCTAGATGTGAAACCCTTCGTGATGAGGTGGGATATGTAGAAGGTCTTTCTAACCACTTTGGCAATGTGGTTTTCAAAGGAGAGATTGCTATCAACTTGGGTCCCCAGGTCCCTAATAATTTTCTCTGCACTTAATGGGTTTCCACCTATGTGGTAATTTGTGGGCACATTGTTTTTGCCAAAGGGTATGACTATACATTTTTTGGCATTTAGCTTTAAACCATGGCACTGGCACCAGTTATCTGTCTCTGTGAGACCTTTTTGAAGGATGTTTGTGTCAGCTGGAGAGTTGATTATGGCACCCAGTTTGCAGTCATCTGCGAACTTGGTGAGCCATAGTCTTCCCACGTTTACCTGTACCTCGGAAAAGTATATACTGAACAAGAGTGGTCCCAGGACAGAACCCTGTGGGATGCCACTTGTGACCAGTTTTGAGTCTGACATGGCTCCAGCAACTCTCACTCTGTGGGTTCTGTCTTTGAGCCAGTTTGCGACCCATCTTGTGACATAGGGGTTTATATTTAAGCTGGATAGCTTATCTATGATGCCCGAGTGGGGTATTGTGTCAAATGCCTTCGCAAGGTCCAGATAGGCTGTGTGGACTACCTTCCTTTCATCTATGGCTTTGGTGACTGTTTCAAAGAAGTCAACCAGGTTCAAAAGGCAGGATCTGCCCTTGACAAAGCCGAACTGGGTAGGATCTAGTGTCTGTAGGTCCCCAATGTCTTTGTTTATGAGCTCCATGATGATCCTCTCCATAGCCTTGCAGACTAAGCTAGTCAGGCTTATGGGGCGATAGTTTCCAGGGTCTGTGGAGGCTCCACCTTTGTGCAGTGGGACCACTGTTGCTGTACGCCATTCTGTGGGCACAAATCCTGTAGTGAGGCTGAGATGTTATGTACAGTAGGGGTTATATTTGATGACATAACCTGGGCATTCTGTGGTTGTTTGTACAGTACTGAGGTCTATGTACTTATGGTGAATGTTGACAGTGTGTGTATTGTTAATATGTACCTTGGCCTGTGTACAGACTGTGGTAAATGTCATCGTTCTAGGTCCGGTCCTATCTGATGTTACACGTTGCTCCACTATAGGTTACAGTATTGGCTTATATGTTTGTAGGGCCACACACACTCATGTCCCATACCACAGACAGGCATCAGGCCACATTGTGTAGTGGCCCAGTATATGTAGGGTTAGTGTGTGAGTGGCACATATGAGGATGGTGTTGGACAGATA